>NC_059231.1:2463591-2763591 GCF_020615455.1 Coregonus clupeaformis
CTCCCTCGCCCTCTCTCCCTCCCTCGCATGGTTATTGCTCTTGTTATATTCTTCCCTGCTGTCCTCGGCGGAGAGAGAGTGACGAGAGAAGAGAAGGAGGGTCTTAGATGTCAGAGATGCCTCGTCGCCATCTTTTTATTGCCTGCTTAATAAAATGCCTGTGGTGTCACTCTCCCTCCCTCCCCCCTCCCTCCCTCCCTTCCTTCCTTCCTTCCTTCCTTCCTTCCTTCCTTCCTTCCTTCCTTCCTTCCTTCCTTCCTTCCTTCCTTCCTTCCTTCCTTCCTTCCTTCCTTCCTTCCTCCCTCCCTCCCTCATCTGCTTGCCTTGCCTCTACTATTTCTTTGCAGCTGCACTGTGGAATGGGAAAGTAGAAGAGGGAGAGGAATCCTAAGAAGATATGTGTCTCTTGGTGTATGGTCCTGCTGTGCTTTCTGAGTTATGTTCGCATATAGAGAGGAGAGGAGAGGAGAGGAGAGGAGAGGAGAGGAGAGGAGAGGAGAGGAGAGGAGAGGAGAGGAGAGGGAGAGGAGAGGGAGAGGAGAGGGAGAGGAGAGGAGAGGAGAGGAGAGGAGAGGAGAGGAGAGGAGAGGAGAGGAGAGGAGAGGAGAGGAGAGGAGAGGAGAGGAGAGGAGAGGAGAGGAGAGGAGAGGAGAGGAGAGGAGAGGATTCCTTATTGGGAACTATGGTGTGCAGTGGCAATGCCAGAATATTTCCCAGCATGAATTGTGGGCTCTGAGCGTTTACATAACAGTGTCCAATGGCAGGTGGGCAGTGTATGAATATTACATGTTAAAGAAGGTTTTCTCAAACAAAAGCAAGGAAGACAGTGAAAGTAGTAACTTGTTATAGCTACATTACTGCATGAAATAATGGAGTGCCTATCCTATGGCAGTCAGGCCATCTGGAATCCTTTGAGTCCACGCATCAATAACAGCAGCACTACTGTTGAAAAACACACAGAGGAATAGAAGGCAGAAGAGAGAGAGAGAGAGAGAAAGAGAGAGAGAGAGAGAGAGAGAGAGAGAGAGAGAGAGAGAGAGAGAGAGAGAGAGAGAGAGAGAGAGAGAGAGAGAGAGAAAGAAAGAGAAAGATGTTTATTTATTTTCCCTTTTGTACTTTAAATATTTGCATATCGTTACTACATTGTATATAGCCATAATATGACATTTGAAATGTCGGTATTCCTTTGGTGTGTAATGTTTACTGTTAATTGTTGTATTGTTTAGAGATAGAGAGAGAGAGAGAGAGAGAGAGAGAGAGAGAGAGAGAGAGAGAGAGAGAGAGAGAGAGAGAGAAAGAGAGAGTCTTCTCATGCTTTGTTGACTTCAAAAAAGCTTTTGACTCAATTTGGCATGAAGGTCTGCTATACAAATTAATGGAAAATGGTGTTGGGGGAAAAACATACAACATTATAAAATCCATGAACACAAACAACAAGTGTGTGGTTAAAATTGGCAAAAAACACACACTTTTCTTTCCACAGGGGCGTGGGATGAGACAGGGATGCAGCTTAAGCCCCACCCTCTTCAACATATATATCAATGAATTGGCAAGGGCACTAGAACAGTCTGCAGCACCCGGCCACACCCTACTAGAATCTGAAGTCAAATGTCTACTGTTTGCTGATGATCTGGTTCTTCTGTCCCCAACCAAGGAGGGCCTACAGCAGCACCTAGATCTGGGCCCTGACAGTGAATCTCAGTAAGACAAAAATAATGGTGATCCAAAAAAGGTCCAGTTGCCAGGACCACAAATACAAATTCCATCTAGACACCGTTGCCCTAGAGCACACAAAAAACGATACATACCTCGGCCTAAACATCAGCGCCACAGGTAACTTCCACAAAGCTGTGAACGCAAGAAGGGCCTTCTATGCCATCAAAAGGAACATAAAATTTGACATACCAATTAGGATCTGGCTAAAAAATACTTGAGTCAGTTATAGAACCCATTGCCCTTTATGGTTGTGATGTCTGGGGTCCGCTCACAATCCAACAATTCACAAAATGGGACAAACACCAAATTGAGACTCTGCATGCAGAATTCTGCAGAAATATCCTCTGTGTACAACGTAAAACACCAAATAAAGGATTCAGAGTAGAATTAGGCAGATACCCGCTAATGATCAAAATCCAGAAAAGAGCCGTTAAATTCTACAACCACCTAAAAGCAAGCGATTTCCAAACCTTCCATTACAAAGCCATCACCTACAGAGAGATTAACCTGGAGAAGAGTCCCCTAAGCAAGCTGGTCCTGGACGGGACAGCAACACAATTTGACCCAAACAAATCATGAGAAAACAAAAGGAGAATGACTTGACACATTGGAAAGAATTAACAAAAAAACAGAGCAAACTAGAATGTTATTTTGCCCTAAACAGAGAGTACACCGTGACAGAATACCTGACCACTGTGACTGACCCAAAATGAAGGAAAGCTTTGACTATGTACAGACTCAGTGAGCATAGCCTTGCTATTGAGAATGTTCGCCATAGGCAGACCTGGCTCTCAAGAAAAGACAGGCTATGTGCACACTGCCCACAAAATGGTGGAAACTGAGCTGCACTTCCTAACCTCCTGAAAAATGTATGACAATATTAGAGACACATATTTCCCTCAGATTACACAGACGCACAAAGAATTCGAAAACAAATCCAATTTTGATAAACTCCCATATCTATTTGGTGAAATACCACAGTGTGCAATCACAGCAGCAAGATTTGTGACCTGTTGCCACAAGAAAAGTGCAACCAGTGAAGAACAAACACCATTGTAAACACAACCCATATTTATGTTTATTTATTTTCCCTTTTGTACTTTAACTATTTGCACATCGTTACAACACTGTATATAGACATAATATGACATTTTAACTGTCTCTATTATTTTGTGTAATATTTAATTATTTAATTGTTATTTTTTTATTGTTTATTTGACTTTAGTTTATTACCTTTTTCATTTGTTTTGGCAATGTAAACATGTTTCCCATGCCAATAAAGCCTCTTGAATTGAATTGAATTGAATTGAAAGAGGAAGGGAGAGAGAGAGAGACACAGTTTTTCAGAACTGAGAACTGATGCACTTCCACTAGTGAATGAAGACAATTCCCAGCTAGCACATTACTTTCTGAGAACCATATGTTTCATAGAGCTTGGTTAGAGCCTGGTTGTCCTATGGTTATTTTGTTTTGCACATAACCTTCCCACAACTCTCTGGGAATCAAATCAAATTCTTATTTGTCACATTCGCCAAATACAACCGGTGTAGACCTTGCCGTGGAATGCTTCCTTACAAGCCCTTAACCAACAATTACGTTTTAAGAAAAATAAGAGTTAAGAAAATATTTACTAAATAAACTAAAGTAAAAAAAAAGTTACACAATAAAATATCAATAATGAGGCTATATACAAGGGGTACCGGTACTGAGTCAATGTGCGGGGGTACAGGTTAGTCGAGGTAATTGAGGTAATATGTACATGTTGGTAGGGGTAAAGTGACTATGCATAGATAGTAAACAGCGAGTAGCAACAGCGTAAAAAAAAAGGGGGGGTCAGTGCAAATAGTCCGGGTAGCCATTTGATTAGCTGTTCAGCAGTCTTATGGCTTGGGGGTAGAAGCTGTTAAGGAGACTTTTGGACCTAGACTTGGCGCTCCGGTACCGTTTGCCATGCGGTAGCAGAGAGAAAAGTATATGACTAGGGTGGCTGGAGTCTTTAACAATTTTGAGGGCCTTCCTCTGACACCGCCTGATATAGAGGTCCTGGATGGCAGGAAGCTTGGCCCCAGTGATGTACTGGGCCGTACGCACTACCCTCTGTAGTGCCTTGTGGTTGGATGCCGAGCAGTTGCCATACCAGGCGGTGATGCAACCAGTCAGGATACTCTCAATGGTGCAGCTGTAGAACTTTTTGAGGATCTGAGAACCCATGCCAAATCTTTTCAGTCTCCTGAAGGGGAATAGGCATTGTGCCCTCTTCACGACTGTCTTGGTGTGTTTGGAGTGGACCATGATAGTTTATTGGTGATGTGGACACCAAGGAACTTGAAGCTCTCGACCTGCTCCACTACAGCCCTGTCGATGTAAATGGGGTGTGCTCAGCCCTCCTTTTCCTGTAGTCCATGATCATCTCCTTTCTCTTGATCACGTTGAGGGAGAGGTTGTTGTCCTGTCACCACACTGCCAGGTCTCTGACCTCCTCCCTATAGGCTGTCTCATCGTTGTCTGAGATCAGGCCTACCATCGCTGTGTCATCAGCAAACTTAATGATGATGTTGGAGTCGTGCTAGGCCACGTAGTCGTGGGTGAACAGGGAGTACAGGAGGGGACTAAGCAAGCACCCCTGAGGGGCACCGTGTTGAGGATCAGTGTGGCAGATGTGTTGTTGCCTACCCTTACCACCTGGGGGCGGACCGTCAGAAAGTCCAGGATCCAGTTGCAGAGGGAGGTGTTTAGTCCCAGGGTCCTTAGCTTAGTTATAGTTGCTTTCTCAGCACATTTAAGGAACTTGACAAAAATTTTTTATTTTTCATTACTTTAACAGAGCGTTGTTACATTTAATTTAATTTTGGTAATGTTCTCAAATACTGCAGTTCAGAGAACGTTAAGAAACAACGTTCTTCTGTGGGAATTTCAGTACTTCAGCATAACGTTTTCTGCATTCCCACAACTTTCAAGTAACCAAATGTGCTAGCTGGGTTGTCCCTTGCTCATTCAGGCCTAGCTAGTTTACTGCACATTGAAAAGCTTTTCCCCACAGAGGGATAAAAAGGTGACAACAATGCACACTAACGCCTCCTCAACACAGAGCAACTCATCAGTTCCTATTTGCTGGGGATGAAATGTAAATAGATGCTGTTGAACGTTACATAAGGCCCTATGTAATCAAAGATGATAAAATAGAACATAAACCGTTACAGTTCTACTCCAAACCAATGGTAAAAATACAGCCTATATTTTGTTGTCATTTGCTTTAGAAAACAAACTATCAAGGGGCACCACACAAGAGATCATTCACACATAGCTACAGTATGGGGGTTTTCTATTCAGTATCAAACTGTTCTTATATTTCTTTCATGACTGTTTTGAGGAAGCTTTAGAGGGGGAACAACTAAGGAAGTGTGAGATACAGTGCAGACTGTGAGAAACAAACAGCCACCAATACTAGATAATACCACACCAAGCCCCTTTGGTAACCAGGGTAAATACATGCTCACATCAGAAATTCAGAAATGCACCATGAACAGTATCATACAGCAAGCCACCTGTCTCTTTCCTTTGAATTACCATTTGGTTATTTATGCATTTTCAAAGCTTGCGGCATAGTTAGGCCTTTGATGCATTTCCCCCTCACAAATTTGTTTTTAAATCCTTTTTGGTGGAGCACCTTGGCAGTATGAAAGGGGCTCCTAAAGGAGTGCAGCTAGCGCATCAGGATGGCTCCTTGCTAGCCCAGGGATACGGTGGCGAGGAGCGTGGGGCGGGGAGCCAGAGAGAGAGCGAGCGCTAACCCAGGGGAAGACGCACAGCAGGGGCTCAGAGAGAAAGAAAGCGAGCCTCCGCGGCCCACTCTCCTCCAACTGAGCCTGCTTTCTCAAGGTCAATCACAGAGCCGGGTACACACACACATGCAGTAGCTGAGCGAGCACACACACACACACACACACACACACACACACACACTCACACTCACACACACACTCACAGAGCCGGGAACACAAACACACACACAGAGTCACACACACACGCAAACACACACAGCCGGGTATACACACAGTACAGACACACAGAGTCACACACACACGCAAACACACACAGCCGGGTACACACATACACACACACACACACAGACAGACACACACACTCACAGTCCCTGAGCACTAGACACACATTCACTCAGGGTGGAGGATAAAAAGAGAAGTGGCTCCCTGCATCTCTTTCTTTGTGACATATCTACTACATAATATATCTACTATTGTGACATATATACTATATAATATATCTACTATTGTGACATATCTACTACATAATATATCTACTATTGTGACATATATACTATATAATATATCTACTATTGTGACATATATACTATATAATATATCTACTATTGTGACATATCTACTATATAATATATCTACTATTGTGACATATCTACTACATAATATATCTACTATTGTGACATATCTACTACATAATATATCTACTATTGTGACATATATACTACATAATATATCTACTATTGTGACATATCTACTATATAATATATCTACTATTGTGACATATATACTGTATAATATATCTACTATTGTGACATATCTACTATATAATATATCTACTATTGTGACATATCTACTACATAATATATCTACTATTGTGACATATATACTATATAATATATCTACTATTGTGACATATCTACTACATAATATATCTACTATTGTGACATATCTACTATATAATATATCTACTATTGTGACATATCTACTATATAATATATCTACTATTGTGACATATCTCCTACATAATATATCTACTATTGTGACATATCTACTATATAATACATCTACTATTGTGACATATATACTATATAATATATCTACTATTGTGACATATCTACTATATAATATATCTACTATTGTGACATATATACTGTATAATATATCTACTATTGTGACATATCTACTATATAATATATCTACTATTGTGACATATCTACTATATAATATATCTACTATTGTGACATATATACTATATAATATATCTACTATTGTGACATATATACTATATAATATATCTACTATTGTGACATATCTACTATATAATAAAATATAGTGTTTATTAGCTGTCAAAATGTCAACCATGTGGTGATAAAAAGCTGATTATTCAGTGTACTTATGATAATAGACCAAATGCTTCTATTGATTCTTCGGTCTGTGTATGCATATGTGAGCACTGTGTTAGTGTGACTGGGAGGTTTATTCTGCATTTAAAGCCCACTAAGTCCCTCTTGTAAAATATCATTTCACCTCTTGGTCAAAATGTTATATTTTTTATCCTTTGAGGTTTTAGCCAACAGCTGCAAATTCACTGTTGTTCTTTAAGGAGGCAGGGTCAATTCCCCAAACAATGTGTTTCATGTCACAATAAAAAGCAGTTTTTTATGTCTTGTAGCTGTAAAGCAGTATTAAACAGATAAAACACGAAGAAACAAGCATCTGGAGGATTATAAAAAGAATTGCCTTGGTAAACTCACAGATCCACGGCAGAAGCTACATCCCCCTCTTGAACAGGCAGCAGGAGGTTGAGACTGGAAACCATGGGTCCTCATCTTGGACACTGTGATACGCTGCCCCCACCTGGACAGAAGATATATGGGCAGTAACCAGGCAATCCAAAATCCAGTGGTTTTATACCGCCCTCTTGCCATCTTAACAGTTATTTCAAAAATGTTAAGTGACAGTAAGAAAAAAACTGTGACACCAACCATTAACTATGTACCTATATGTACATTATTCTAAAATAATAACTGTCTGTCATCTTATTGGTGCTAAATGATCATTCATTTTCGCAACTTAAGTTCATAGTTTCATGCATTTGATTGTTGGAAACGTGGGGTTGACTTTAACTTTATCTGCAACACTATATTCAATTTGTTGGACTCGAGCGATACTTCTCCGTGTAGCCTTCTCCACGCAATACAACGTTGCAGATAAAGTTCGGAATGACACAATCTCATGTGTATAACATCTGAAGACCTGTATCACCATACTGAGAGCATTTCCGTTTGTAAAAGGACTTATTTGGGTGTTTTTGGAGACTTTGTTCGTGTTTTATCTGTGCCCCTGCAACTGGAGAACTAGTTTTGGAGCTCCAAAACCACACCTCAAACAATTGTAAAGACAGCATGCATAGCCCTCAAATTGCTCTCAAACGTGACAGCAACAACACCTGACAGCCTACCCAGGAAGTATTTTTGGTGTAACAGTCAGTGTTGCCAACTCCTCAGTAAGGAAAGTAGCTATTGGCTGTCCTAAAAGTGGCTAGAAGTCACTAAATGACGTCATCACCAATTTGCATAATTGGAGGTGTGCATGTAATTGTGATGGAAGCTGTAGGAGAGAGGAATAACGTTGTGGGAGAGACAAAAAGGCGTGATCAGCCAGCGGCGGCTTCCCGCATGCGCGATTCATTTGCAGTCTGGACATCTCCTGCTCTGACTGTAGCTGGGAGGGACTGCTACGCGAGGACTGGGCCGCCTGTTCGGCCAGTTCAGGAACAAACAACAATCATTTCCAGTATAGCCTAATAGGCTTATGACTACGTGGTATAGCTATTTGTGGGCTATAGCCTAATGGAAATACAAATACATATAGCTTCATATCATTGCACTGTTTGCGAGGAGTGCTTTAGTTGAGAGTAGGCATTTCATTGTATTGTGTAGCGTACACTAAGCTGTATCATAAATAAACAAGAAAGCGAAGGTAACCTGCCTAAATGACTACCGCCCCGTAACACACGTCGGTAACCATGAAGTTCTTTGAAAGGCTGGTCATGACTCACATCAACACCATCATCCCGGAAACCCTAGACCCACTCCAATTCGCATACCGCACCAACAGAATCACAGATGACGCGATCTCAATCGCACTCCACACTGCCCTTTCCCACCTGTACAAAAGGAACACCTATGTGAGAATGATGTTCATTGACTACAGCTCAGCATTCAACACTATAGTGCCCACAAAGCTCATCACTAAGCTAAGGACCCTGGATCCTGGACTTCCTGACGAGCCACCCCCAGGTGGTAAGGGTAGGCAACAACACATCTGCCACGCTGATCCTCAACATTGGGGCCCCTCAGGGGTGCGTGCTTAGTCCCCTCCTTTACTCCCTGTTCACCCACGACTGCGTGGCCAAGCACGACTCCAACACCATCATTAAGTTTGCTGACAACACAACAGTGGTAGGCCTGATCATCGATAACGATGAGACAGCCTATAGGGAGGAGGTCAGAGACCTGGCAGTGTGGTGTCAGGACAACAACCTCTCCCTCAATGTGAGCAAGAAAAAGGAGCTGATCGTGGACTACAGGAAAAGGAGGGCCGAACAGGCCCCCATTCACATCGACAGGGCTGTAGTGGAGCGGTCTGAGAATTTCAAGTTCCTTGGTGTCCACATCACCTACAAACTATCATGGTCCAAACACACCAAGACAGTCGTGAAGAGGGCACGACAACACATTTTCCCCCTCAGGAGACTGAAAAGATTTGGCATGGGTCCCCAGATCCTCAAAAAGTTCTACAGCTGCACCATCGAGAGCATCCATCGAGGACCTATATACTAGGCGGTGTCAGAGGCAGGCCCAAAAAATTGTAGAAGACTCCAGTCATCCAAGTCATAGACTGTTCTCTCTGCTACCGCTCGGCAAGCGGTACCGGAGCACAAAGTCTAGGTCCAAAAGGCTCCTTAACAGCTTCTACCCCAAGCCATAAGACTGCTGAACAATTAATCAAATGGCCACCCGGACTATTTACATTTACATTTGTTTTTACACTGCTGCTACTCGCTGTTTATTATCTATGCATAGTCACTTTACCCCTACCTACATGTACAAATTACCTTGACTACTCTGTACCCCCGCACATTGACTCAGTACCGGTACCCCCTGTATATAGCCTCGTTATTGTTATTTTATAGTTTTTTATTTATTTTTATTTCACCTTTATTTAACCAGGTAAGCCAGTTGAGAACAAGTTCTCATTTACAACTGCGACCTGGCCAAGATAAAGCTAAGCAGTGCGATAAAAACAACAACACAGAGTTACATATGGGGTAAACAAAACATAAAGTCAAAAATACAACAGAAAATATATATACAGTGTGTGCGGATGTAGTAAGTTATGGAGGTAAGGCAATAAATAAATAGGCCATAGTGCAAAAATAGTTACAATTTAGTAACTAACACTGGAATGATAGATGTGCAAAAGATGATGTGTAAATAGAGATACTGGGGTGCAAATTAGCAAAATAAATAACAATATGAGGATGAGGTAGTTGGGTGGGCTAATTTCAGAATGGCTGTGTACAGGTGCAGTGATCAGTAAGCTGCTCTGACAACTGATGCTTAAAGTTAGTGAGGAAGATAAGAGTCTCCAGCTTCAGAGATGTTTGCAGTTCGTTCCTGTCATTGGCAGCAGAGAACTGGAAGGAATGGCGGCCAAAGAAGGTGTTGGCTTTGGGGATGACCAGTAAGATATACCTGCTGGAGCGCAGACTAGGGGTGGGTGTTGCTATGGTGACCAGTGAGCTAAGATAAGACAGGGATTTGCCTAGCAGTGATTTATAGATGACCTGGAGCCAGTGGGCTCCAGTGTTACTTTTTATTTTATTTTTTACTTTAGTTTATTTAGTAAATATTTTCTTAACTCTATTTCTTGAACTGCATTGTTCGTTAAGGGCTTGTAAGTAAGCATTTCACGGTAAGGTCTACTACACCTGTTGTATTCGGCGCATGTGATAAATACAATTGGATTTGATTTTATTTGATTAGCTTGAACACATTGTTACAATAGAGGCCTACCTTATTACAGAACAAAAGAAAACAGATGTGAACTATCAATTCATATAATGTATTTGCATAGATTAAACAGGCTATCAAATCAATTGACCAAGTAGTGAACATAAATCATTGCTACATAAAATAGCAGGACATTCATTTGAAAACAGCCATAACATCAAGCTTTTGGTGTGGTGTATTCATACATCTCAATTAACTATTACCTAAATGCATTATTACCTCCAACTTGGCCCAATTCACATTTCCAATTGCCCACCCTGACATACCAAGCTAGAATGGGCCATGCGTCTCAACCATTAGCCAATATAGGCTAAATATCCCAAGCAGGGCCCCAGCAACTTCCAGAGAGGGTCAGGCTCCTTTGGCTTTGCAGTGGCCACTCTGGTTTGGTGTCCTCGGCAGAACGGTGTCGCTGTAATCAAGTGGTCACATATCTTTCTGGTTTCCACTGTGCAAGAGGGGGTCCGTGGAGTTTTATGAACATCAAGGTAGACACACAGTGAATTTGGATCCTCGATCTCCTTGGTGTGATGATAAGGTTCATGTGGCTAAACTCACTCTCACACTCCGCCAAGCAGCAGATTTTTTATCAACGTTCTGATTGGCCAAAGTGGTCAAGCCTCCAACGGGCTTCGGCAGTGCACACATGTAGCCTACAGTTCATCATTCCCACCACCGCCAGAGAGAAGACAGGGAGGAAACCACCATTTACTTACCTCTAGGCTGTGTAGTGTCTGAGGGTCTATGATTTTGCTGACATTTGCAAATGGTGTAACGGATGAACTCTACTCTGCTTTGCTGAAACATCTGGAAAGCATTACTACATAGGTTTCTTGGAATAGAGGACATTTGGAGATATGTGGGGATGCCGGGGATTGGTCTGTCAAAAACCACCCATCTAATGTTACATAGGATATAAATACCATGTTTTGAACAAAGGACGGGGAGAAACAACATATTAACAGATTGGGCCGTTGTTCTCCAGATATCTGCAGATGTCTGTAAATTGATGCTGGAACCCTTTGATATATATAAACCTTTATAATCAAAGTACAGCGTCAGCGGAATTCTTATCATCACAGCATAATTAGCAACATATTTTGAGACACCACATAAATGGCGACGAGGATTTGGGTCGTGTTGCGTCTTTTCTCAGCGTTCCATTCATGAGCGCCGAGCTGACTCTCGCTCCAGAGTCCGGCAGATAAGGGTGAGTTCTCTCACTACTTTGGGCACTGGTTAGTTTGTGTGTCTGTGTGTGTGTGTGCGTTGAATGAATGCACCGTTAAGAACTTGCGTGTGTGCTTTGCTATTATTTGCTGTGGGATAGGAGTCCGTTCTAAATTTCTAAATATGTTTGCGCTGGTAACAACGCAAACAGGGGGGAGTGTCTATAAGTATTGAAGAATAGAATGACGGAATAAGGCCAAGGAAAATGTATACAAATTAGGGCATCGCGGATCTATGGAAAGCCCTCTAACGAGGCGATCATTAGGATGGGCCGAAAATCCTAAAAGCACATTAGGTGGGTTTAGGTCAGTCCCGGGGACTGGAGATTGTGGTATATACATTCATTTGCAAGTTACCGCTCAACTTATAGTTGACGAATTATATGTTTGATGTAACCGCTCATTGAATATCCGCGGAACTCGAGGTAGCAAAAATGTAGGGACAAAGGAAAAAATGGCGCGATGATAGTAGCATGCTTAGAGGTCCGTAGGAACGGAAATAAGCCTCTTAAACTGTGTGTGTGTAGAAGAGAGTAGGATTTGTGTTCTATGTTTTGTGAGCTCTGTTAAGTGTTACTGTTTGTATATGGGGGGAAAGAGAGGAAGTACAGCGGGACTGTCTACTTTCTGTTGTTTAGGCTTGGAGAGAGCTGGGAGAGAGCTCCCTCCACTCTGAAATCGCACTGGTGAATGTACTATGTATGCGTGTGATTTTATGAGTTTAGAGTTACGTAGAGCAAATATACCACTCCCCTGCCTGCACTGAGCTGCTGTGACACGCAGACATAGTGCTGCAGGGATGTGAAAAGGGAGAGACTTACATACGATTAAAGTATTCTGTTTGATAAGTGGCTGTTGTTTAACTATGAAACTATTTGATTGAATTGATAAATGAGAGATATGTTGACGGATTAAAAAATAATTACATAAATAAATTAAATAAAATGTTATTGCGCTATTTATAATATTCCTGAGTTAAGCTGTTTGCTTATTTCTTAGCGCCAATGTGAAAATAGGTATGCATAAAATACTAAATTTTTGTCTGTTTCTTTGTTCTTCTGTGATATGAGAGATGATAAGAAGGAGGAGATAGAGAGAGAGAGTAAGTGCTGACGAGTGCATCATGCGACAGAGTGTGCTGCAACGGATCAAGTCAAATCAAGGCTAGTACTGTTCTATTCACAAAACGTACCTTCCCATAGAGGATATTTTGGGTGCCTAGCATATTTGATGTTATGACAATTTGACAAGGACTTGGCAACAGACTGATCAATTGATGTAATTAAAAATTGCATTTTGGAGTTTTTGTGCATGAGTGGGTTTGATTAGAGTTGAGGGGGAAATCAAGCACTGACATTATTTTGTAAAATTAAGGTAATTGGGTGCTTATTAGGCAATGGGTTTGTGAGTGCTGTAGTGTTGCAGGATTAGAGGTCTTTATTTTTTGGGTTGCTCTAAGGTGACTACTTTCATTTACTTTCCTGATTGGATGTGGTAAGATTGCCACTAATGAATAACTTGGTAAAATAAAATAAAATAAAATAAAATGAATAAATAAATACATTGATGAATAAATTAATTGATTAATTAATTAATTTGGGGAAGAAAAAAAAAAGAAAAAAAAAAGAGGGAACAATAGGCTACATAGTCTAAAATAATGAAATAATTTACAATAAAGGAATATAAAAGAGTTGTTACAAGGGGGGGAAAGGACATAAAAACTATGAAAGTAATTACTCCTGTTGATGTAGTAGAAAATAGTAATCCTTTAGTTAATGGTATTGCAAGGTTATCTGGAAAGGGAATAAACGTTGACCTAACATTGAACAACCATGGCCAGTGGAAGGGAATCTTAACCCTGACGTCATCAACATAATGAAAGTGATTGAATAAGAGAGAGGAGAAGCAGAAACGACCATAAAGATTAATCCAAAACTCCAAAAGTAGGAAGAAAACGAGATGTCTGGAAACCAAGGGTGGAGTGAGGTTCAGGAAGATGGAACTTGAAGAAGATGATGATGATCAGAGTGATTGAGAAGAGATCATGGGTGGATATGACTCTGTGATCAGAAAGAAGTTGGCAAGAGAGGAAAGAAGGGGTGATGGAAGTTGAAGGAAGAAGAAGGATACTAGAGATTTGATCTCTGATGAAAGTGAAGATGGAGAAAGCGATAAAGATTTGGAGATTAAAGGTGCTTCATATTCAAGAGGATTTTATCCTACAATGACTAGCACAGAAGAAATAGAACAAGATATAGATTGATGCATATCATGCCTGGATAAGGCCAATAAATTAGAAGAAGTAAGACAACTGGAAGAACAACTCAAGAAGCTGAAGATACAGAGAAGAAAAAACTGCTGAAAAAAGGATCCCAAGAATTGGAGAAGAAGTATACATTAAGGCCAAGACAAGGGAGCACCAGTAAGAAGATGATGCCAGTGATCATTCGAGGACAAAACCTGGAGTATAAGCCTTTGCAGAATACCGATATGTCAGATATACTTGAGAAGCTGCCTACTCTTCAAGATGGAGCATATCCTTGGATTTCAAAATTGGAAGAAATTATGGTGGGAACATAGTCTGCCATACGAGACATTAAGATACTTTTGGCTAATCTCCTTGGGATTCCAGATATGGAAGAAATTTTTCAGAGAGCGGGACTTAATAGATATGTGGGGACTGAAGTGAATGACCCTGAATTGTTGGCTGCAAGTAGAAATAGGCTGTGGAGAGCACTGAAAGACATGTTTCCAACAAATGTGCATTCTGACAACATTCTGATTGATCCACTAGGACAACAAGAAAATCTGAGAGCCTATGTGTCAAGAGTTCATCAAGTGTGGAGAAATATTACCGGAAATGATCCAGATGTGAGTCAAATTGAGAAGACAATTTTGAGAGCTAAACTACAGATGGGACTGCCCTCACCAGTAAGGAGCAAACTGGCAGGTGGTTGGACTTGGAAGCATGACAAAAGGTGTCTATACAGATCATATAGCCCATCAAGTGGATCTGTACTGGAAAAAGGAACACAACCAGAAAGAACAGGACCAAGAAACTCTCAGTGTCACGGTTTACTAAGCCAGAACCCAGAAGCAGACCAGGACAAGGTAAATTGAAACAAAGGTGAGTGTTTATTTAATAGATCCACGAGTGAGGCTGAATAATCCAGGGAACAGAGCGGGTGGCGTGGATGGGTTGTTGAGGGTGCAGTGGTAGGTCCAGTAATGGCTCGGCAGCTGCCGACCATCAGGCAGAGGTTGGGTGAAGGTTCCGGGTGAGTGACTGCAGATAGAACAAAACGGAGGTAAGTATACAGCAAGTCAAAAAGGTGCAAAACAACAAAACTAACGCTAGAAGTTCCAAGGCTGATACACGGACAAACATACTGTTCATGGCTAACGATCCGGCAGGGAATGGATGTTAGGACAGAGCCTAAGAAGGGTGATGATCAGGACCAGGTGTGCAGATTGCTGATGGGATGCAGGTGCGGAAATCAAGAGAGCTCCCGCCTAGCAACGTTGCCCGGCAACCAGGCAGGGAGCGGCTCCAGAACCCTCGGGAAACTGGAGATCCCGAGCAGAAAAACTAATACCCAGACAGAAACCGACTCAGACTGCAGGGATCGTTACAGGTACCCCCCCTCCGACGAACGCCACCGGGCGGACTCCCCGGAGCGCCAGGATGGAGGCGGTAGAAGTCACGAATGAGGTCAGCATCTAGGATCTGTCGCCGCCGAATCCAACTCCTCTCCTCAGGACCATACCCCTCCCAGTCCACGGAGATACTGGAAACCCCGGCCCCGCCGGTCTGGAATCCATGATGCGTCGCACCGTGTAGGCAGGACCACCTCCGATCATCCGAGGAGGAGGAGGAGGAGGCGGAGGAGGCAACAGAGGACTGAGGAGAACAGGCTTGAGGCAGGAGACATGAAAGGTGGGATGGACTCTGAGCGTCCTCGGTAGTTTGAGTCGAACTGCCACCGGATTGATCACCTTCTCCACCACAAACGGACCAAGAACCTCGGTAACAACTTCCTAGACTCAGTCCGTAAAGGAAGATCCCGTGTGGCCAACCAGACCCTATCTCCGATGGTATAGGTGGGAGCGGGGATCCGGCGACGATTCGCCTGGAGCTGATACCGGTCCGAAACTCTAAGGAGTGCCTTTCTGGCCCGATGCCAGGTCCGGTGGCAACGACGAATATGGGCCTGAACAGAGGGCACTGAGAGCTCCTTCTCCTGAGAAGGGAACAAGGGAGGTTGGTAGCCATACAGGCACTGGAAGGGAGACATCCCAGTGGCAGATGTAGGGAGAGTATTGTGGGCATACTCAACCCAAGGCAACTGAGAGACCCAGGAGGTGGGGTTGGAGGAGACAAGGCAGCGTAGCGTGGATTCCATCTTCTGGTTGGCTCTCTCCGCCTGACCATTAGATTGGGGGTGAAAACCAGATGTGAGGCTGACTGTAGCTCCAATGGCCAAACAGAAGGACTTCCAGACAGCAGAGGTAAACTGAGGGCCACGGTCGGAAACGATATCACTGGGCAAACCGTGGACCCTGAAAACCTCCCTAACCAGGATCTCGGACGTCTCCGAGGCAGAGGGAAGCTTGGCAATAGGCACAAAGTGGGCGAACTTGCTGAATCTGTCCACGATAGTCAGAACGACCGTGTTTCCCTCAGAAACGGGCAACCAGTGACAAAGTCCAGGGCCAGATGCGACCATGGTCGCCGGGGAATAGGAAGGGGGGTGAAGTAGTCCAGAGCTGGGCCGATTGGTACTCTTATTCTGCGCACACACTGGACAGGCAGCAACATAACCCCGAGTATCCTCGGCCATGGCAGGCCACCAAAAACGCTCTGCGAAGAAACGCCATCGTCCGAAGCCACGCCAGGGTGACAAGCCATCTTGCTGGCGTGGGACCATTTGAGGACAGCAGGACGAACCGACTCAGGCACAAACAACCGACCGGGTGGACCGTTACCGGGACCGGGCTGCGTCCCGAAGGGCCGCCATCACCTCCTCCTCAATCTTCCACCTAACAGCTCCCACGACGCAGTTCCGGGGGGAGAATTGTCTCGGTCTTGGACCCACTCTCCTCCGTCTTGGAGAACATCCGGGACAAGGCGTCCGCCTTGCCGTTCTTAGATCCAGGTCGGAACGTCAGGGAAAAAATTGAATCGTCCGAAAAACAACGCCCACCTGGCCTGACGGGAGTTGAGACGTCTAGCCGATTGCACGTAAGCAAGATTCTTGTGGTCAGTCCAGACAATAAACGGTTGCTCCGCCCCTCCAACCAGTGGCGCCACTCCTCCAAGGCAAGTTTCACCGCGAGAAGCTCCCGGTTACCCACATCGTAATTCCTCTCCGCAGGCGAAAGGCGACGAGAGTAGTAGGCGCAGGGATGGAGTTTACTGTCCGTGGAGCATCGCTGCGACAGGATGGCGCCAACTCCCACATCAGACGCGGGCCCACTTCAACGACGAACTGACGGGCCGTGTCCGGCTGAGAGAGAATCGGTGCGTTGGTGAATCGCCTCTTCAAATCCAGAAACGCTCGATCCGCCTCCGGATTCCACTTGAAGGTCCTGATACTGGAAGTCAAGGCAGTTAACGGAGCGGCCACACGGCTGTAATCCCGGATGAATCTGCGGTAGAAATTCGCAAACCCCAAAAAAATCTCTGGAGCTGCAATCTCGTACCGGGCTGGGCCCATTCCAGAACCGCTCTAACCTTCTCCTGGTCCATCCTAATCTCTCCCCTGGAGATGATGTACCCGAGAAAGGATGTCGTGTGGGCGTGAAACTCGCACTTCTCGGCCTTCACGAACAGGCGATTCTCCAACAATCGCTGCAGAACCTGCCGGACATGCTGGACGTGGTCGGAAGGTTCCTTCGAGAAGATCAGAATGTCATCCAGGTAAACAAACACAAAGAGACCGATCATATCTCTCAGGACGTCGTTTCACCATACTCTGGAATACCGCTGGAGCATTGGTCAGTCCAAACGGCATCACCTGATACTCGAGTGACCCATCGGTGTATTGAAACCCGTCAACCACTCGTCCCCCTCTCTGATCCGGACCATGTGATACGCATTGCGTAGGTCCAGCTTGGTGAACACCGTAGCACCCTGTAAGGAGTCGAAGGCAGAACTCATCAAGGGCAGGGGATACTTGTTCTTGACCGTGATGTCATTCAACCCCCCGATAATCAATACACGGTCGAAGAGAGCCATCCTTCTTACCCACAAAGAAGAATCCTGCCCCCAGGGGTGATGACGAGGGACGAACGAGACCAGCAGCTAGGGACTCCTTGATGTAGGTCTCCAAAGCCTCACGTTCAGGTTGGGAGATACTGTATAACCTTCCCTTGGGATAGACAGCTCCAGGGAACAGGTTGATGGCACAATCATATGGTCGGTGGGGAGGGAGTGACAGAGCCTTCTGCTTACTGAACACTTCCCCCAAATCGTGATATGTCTCGGGAACCAGGGACAAATCTGGGGGTTTAGCCTCAATCACCTGACTGGGAACCGAATGGGGACAGGCAGTCTTGAGACAGTTAGCATGACAATCAAGGCTCCAACTTCGTTACCTTGCCCGCCACCCAATCGAACGTGGGATTGTGTTCCTTCAGCCAGGGGTATCCAAGGACCAGAGGAACATGGGAAGACGGGCAGAATGAAGAATGAAATCATCTCCGAATGATTCCCCGACAACAGCATCTTAACCGGTTCAGTCCTCATCGTGATACGTGCCAGACTACTGCCGTTCAGAGTGGTCGCTTCAATGGCTTCCGGCAATTGCTCCTTGGAAAGCCCCAGCTGTTCCACCAACTCGGCATCAAGAAAGCTTCCATCGGCACCTGAATCGATAAAGCGTTAATCGCTAAGCTCTGATTCCTGTTCATAAGGGTAGCCGGGAAACGGGGTCTGACAGAGGTATTGAGAGGTCGAAACTGGCTCGCTAAAAGTCCTCCCAACTTTAGCGAGCCGCGCAGTTTGACGACCGCCCGGGAACAGGTGGCGAGGTAATGTCCCGAACCACCACAGTAGAGGCAACAGTTAGTCCTACGTCTGAGTTGGCGTTCCTCCTTGGTTAACCCGTGCCGCCCTACTTGCATTGGTTCAGAATCGGAGACAGGACCTCTCCACTAATCCTGTGTGGTGGACGATGATCGACGTATTCTGGTCCAATCCCCGACCCGACTGGAACCTGAGAAGCTGATCGATTGGACGGAACCCATTGCTTCTCCCTCCTTCGCTCTCGGACTCGATTATCCACCCGAATAGACAAGGCTACCAAGCTGTCCAGGTCACTAGGCTCCGGATAGGAGATCAACTCATCCTTGAGCTGCTCCGACAGACCCTGGTAAAAGGCCGCTTGCAGAGACTCCTCATTCCACCCACTCTCCACAGCCAACGTCTTGAACTCGATCACGAAGTCGGCCACGCTGCGAGTTCCTTGGTGAAGCGAAAACAGGCGCCTAGCTGCGTCCCCTCCCTCGGACGGAATGGTCGAAGAGCTTCCTCATCTCGGCCGTGAACCCCTGGTATGAAGCCATGCAGGGGTCTTGTCGTTCCCAAACGGCTGAAGCCCACTCCAGCGCTCGACCACGCAGCAACTCAATCACAAAGGCTATCCTAGCCTTGTCTGTGGCATAAGAGTAGGGCTGTAGATCGAACACTAACCCACACTGCATAAGGAAAGAACGGCATCTTCCCAGCTCCCCCTCATATTTATCCGGCGTCGGAACCTTGGGCTCACGGAAGGACACAGCTCCAGAAGCGGCAGGCGAGATGGGTGAAACCGGTAGTGGATCCTCCACCGGAAACTTGCGCTGGTTCTGGACCTCCGTCAGACCGGTAGCAAGGTTCCGAACTGCCAACGCGATCTCCTGTAGCTCCGTGCTATGATGGCCCAACATCTTCTCCTGATGGGTAATGGCATGGCGAACAGAGTCCAGGTCCGCTGGGTTCATTACTGGCCGGATCGTTCTGTCACGGTTTACTAAGCCAGAACCCAGAAGCAGACCAGGACAAGGTAAATTGAAACAAAGGTGAGTGTTTATTTAATAGATCCACGAGTGAGGCTGAATAATCCAGGGAACAGAGCGGGTGGCGTGGATGGGTTGTTGAGGGTGCAGTGGTAGGTCCAGTAATGGCTCGGCAGCCGCCGACCATCAGGCAGAGGTTGGGTGAAGGTTCCGGGTGAGTGACTGCAGATAGAACAAAACGGAGGTAAGTATACAGCAAGTCAAAAGGTGCAAAACAACAAAACTAACGCTAGAAGTTCCAAGGCTGATACACGGACAAACATACTGTTCATGGCTAACGATCCGGCAGGGAATGGATGTTAGGACAGAGCCTAAGAAGGGTGATGATCAGGACCAGGTGTGCAGATTGCTGATGGGATGCAGGTGCGGAAATCAAGAGAGCTCCCGCCTAGCAACGTTGCCCGGCAACCAGGCAGGGAGCGTTCCAGAACCCTCGGGAAACTGGAGATCCCGAGCAGAAAAACTAATACCCAGACAGAAACCGACTCAGACTGCAGGGATCGTTACACTCAGAAAACTCAATCAAATACAACTGGTGGAGAATAAGGAGAAGAAACAAGCTTTGGTTATGCAGAATCAGTGTGCACCAAATCAACAATCACTGCCACAGCTTCAACCGAACCAGTTCCAACCGCAATTGTACCAGCCACCAATAGCGGTACCAGTTGTTTCATATCCACAGCCAGTTTCTGGACAGAGACAGAATTGGAGAGGAAGAGGACGAGAAGGCTTAGGAAGAAGAAGAGGAGGAAAATTTAAGCCATACTTCCAGCAATCTTCAGAAGTGTGTTATCATTGTGGACAGGTTGGTCACTTTGCCCGTGAGTGTAATGGGCCAGGAGGAAACACAAGAGGGAATTTCAGAGGAAGATACAGGAGCAAGTGAAGATCATCTGGAGGACAGGTGAACCCTTATAGGGGTGCCTAGAAGATCCGAAAGGGGGGTGTCAGCTGGTAGCATCAGGACCGGAAAAAGATCCAACAATTGAGGTGAAAGTAAACAAACGACCATTGGAAGTGATGGCGGATAGCGGAGCTGCTTTTACCCGTGTTCGGCCTGAAGATGCTACACATCTCACTATGTCAAATCAACTAATTAGGATAGGGATTTGAGGGAGTGAAACAGTTGATTACTCTTAAGGAACCAATTGAGCTCTGCTATGAAAATGAGAAAATTACAATACCCATACTGGTATCAGAACATACACCTATTTCATTGTTGGGAAGAGATACATTGTGGAAGTTGAATTGTACAATAATATGTACACCAGACGGCTGTCTGGTAGAAGTGCCAAAGGAAAAGGTTTACCAATTGTTAATGATGGAAGAGAATTTGGGGGATTTGGAGGAGTGAAGATCAGCGATTTCTGAAAATGATGATTTTGGCTCAAGGACAAGGAGAGTCATAAGCTGTACGGATGACACATGAATATATTGAGAATCTATTAAAGAGGAGATGTTGCAAAAAGTTCAAGAATGTTTGTGATATCAAAGTAGTACTGATATTGGACTTGTGAAATCAGCCCAATTGAGGTGAAAAATGAACTTCAACCAGGAGGCAGACCTCCTTGGAAGAATCAGTATCCATTGAAAGATGAAGCAATCCAAGGGATTGAACCATAAATTGAAATTTCAAAAGCAGGTGTTTTGAAGACAATGAAAAAATCCTTAGAGTGTCACGATTTAACTGGATATGAACCAAAATGCAGACAACAACACCGAGCCAGAGAAGGTTTAACAGGTTTATTACAAAGTTAAATTGTCCAGGTTTCCAAAAATAGGGGAAGAGCAAGTCCAGGTCTACAGGGAGGGTAACAGATCCAGGTTCTGAGCAGGAGTGGTACCGTAACGTCCTAGTGTCCGTGGTGAGTCCAAAATGGAGGTCCAGTAGTGGAAAGCAGGATGGTGGTGGCAGGAGTGAAGCGGAGGCAGGAGTCAGGTTCCAATAATCTGTGGCACATGAGAAATGTAAATAGAACAGGCCAAAAACACAAAGAGCGAAAACAAGCAGGTTGAGTCAGCAGCGAGACTAACATGGTCGTCTTGACTATGATCTGACGATGAGTGGCAAGTTTGACCGGGTCTTTAAGGCTGAGGTGATTATGGTGAATGAGCTGCAGCTGGAACCCTGACTCCCGCACACCAGACTTCACTCCTGCAATTAAGAACAGACAGAGGGGAGGGGGAGAGCAGAGAGCTACCTAGCAGCAGTAGGCCTAACAGTACCCCCCCCTCTACGGACGCCACCCGGCGTCCGACAGGGTTTATCAGGATGTAACCGGTGAAAATCACGGACCAGAGCAGGATCCACAATGAAGCTCCTGGGAACCCAGGAACGTTCCTCAGGACCATAACCCTCCCAATCCACCAGGTACTGGAAACCACGACCCCGGCGGCGAACATCCAGAAGTCGCCGGACCGTGTAGACAGGACCCCCACCCACGACCCTGGGCGTAGGAGGGGGACGAGAGGGCGGGCACAGAGGGCTAACAGACACAGGCTTGATCTGGGACACATGAAAAGTGGAATGAACCCGTAGGGAGGCAGGAAGCTGTAGTTTAACCGCACAGGGGTTAACAATAGACAGTATTTTGAACGGTCCTATAAAACGCGGCGCCATCTTCTTAGATTCCACTTTTAATGGAAGATCACGTGACTTAAGCCATACCTCTTGACCAGGAGAGTAACCGGGAGCCTGGGACCGGTGACGGTTGGCTTGCCTCTGCATGTACGACGAAGCTCGGGACAGAGCTACCCTGGCCTTCCTCCAGACCTTGAAGCAGCGGCGCATGTGGGACTGCACTGAGGGTACCGCCAGTTCCCCCTCTTGAGAAGGGAACAGGGGAGGTTGATAACCAAGAGCACACAGAAAGGGAGACAAACCAGAGGAAGCGTTAGTCAAGGTGTTATGAGCATATTCCACCCAGGGGAGCATGGAGCTCCATGACCCAGGGTTAGACCCTGTGACACAGCGGAGAGCGGTCTCCATCTCCTGGTTCGCTCTCTCGGCTTGCCCATTGGTCTGGGGGTGATATCCAGAGGACAGGCTGGATGTGATGCCCAAAGCTTTACAGAAAGCTTTCCATACCTGGGAGACAAACTGGGGACCCCTGTCAGAGACAATATCAGTGGGTAGACCATGAGAGCGGAACACATATTCAACCAAAATATCAGCAGTTTCTCTGGCAGTGGGCAGTTTAGGTAGGGCCAAAAAATGAGCAAACTTAGAAAAACGATCAATTACAGTAAGAATGACAGTCTTTCCAGACGAGGGGGGAAGTCCAGTGACAAATTCCAATGCAATGTGGGACCAGGGACGGCTGGGTATTGGCAGAGGTCGTAGATGACCAGCGCTGGCCTGGGTGGAGTTCTTACTTCGTGCACATACCGTACAAGCAGCAATGAAGGCTCGAGTGTCCGCCTCCATCCTGGGCCACCAGAACTTCCGTCGCAAAAAGTCAAGGGTCCGAGTAACTCCAGGGTGACAGGTAAGGGGAGACGAGTGAGCCCACTGAAGTACCTGGGAGCGAACAGACTCAGGGACAAACAACCGGTTAGGAGGACCGCTCCCAGGGTCAGCTTGTAGATGTTGAGCCTGTCTAACAATCCCTTCGATGTCACATGTAATGGCAGCAATACTGCAGGTAGGAGGCAAGATGGTTTCAGGGTTACTACCAGTATCAACAGCAGAATGAACACGAGACAGGGCGTCAGGCTTGACGTTGCGTGACCCAGGACGGTAAGACAGGGAAAAATTGAATCTACCAAAAAATAGTACCCACCTGGCTTGACGGGGATTGAGCTGCTTCGCTGACTGGATGTATGCAAGATTTTTATGATCCGTCCAAACGATGAAGGGTTGTTCCGCCCCCTCCAACCAATGCCGCCACTCCTCGAGAGCCAGCTTAACGGCGAGCAGTTCACGATTGCCAACATCATAATTCCTCTCTGCCTGAGAAAGTTTTTGTGAAAGAAAAGCACAGGAATGCAGTTTGTCATCTTCATGTGAACGTTGGGACAACACCGCACCTACCCCAGTGTCGGAGGCGTCCACCTCCACGACAAACTGGCGGTCGGGGTCAGGCTGCATCAGAATGGGAGCCGAAGCGAAGCGATGTTTCAGCTCTTCGAACGCTGATTCGGCCCCTTCATTCCAAGCGAACGGTAGTGAGATGGAGGTGAGAGCGGTGAGTGGCGCAGCAATGCGGCTGTAGTCCTTGATGAACCTCCTGTAGAAGTTCGCAAACCCCAGGAATCGTTGAAGTTGTTTGCGGGTGGAGGGGGCTGGCCAGTCCGTGACAGCAGAGATCTTAGCTGGGTCCATCCGCAACTCCCCCTGAGCTACTATGTAACCCAAAAAAGAGGTTTCAGACACATGAAATTCACATTTCTCCATCTTCACAAATAGTTTGTTCTCCAACAACCTTTGCAACACCTGGCGCACATGCAGTTCATGTTCCTGGGAGGACTTTGAGTAAATCAGGATATCATCCAGATAGACAAAAACTAAACGATTCAACATGTCCCGAAGGACATCATTCACTAGTGCCTGAAAAACAGCAGGGGCATTAGACAAACCAAAAGGCATAACCAGATACTCAAAATGTCCCAAGGGTGTGTTGAAGGCAGTCTTCCATTCATCTCCTTTACGAATGCGCACCAGGTGATATGCATTTCGTAGATCCAGTTTCGTAAAAATAGTTGCACCATGAAGGAGGGGAAAAGCAGAATTAATTAAAGGCAGAGAATAATTGTTCTTAATGGTGATGTTGTTAAGTCCACGGAAATCAATACAGGGTCTGAGGGTCTTATCCTTTTTCCCAACAAAAAAGAATCCCGCTCCTACAGGTGACGAGGAAGGACGAATAATACCTGCAGCCAAGGAGTCCCGAATGTAGTTCTCCATAGCCTCCGTCTCCGGGCGGGAGAGATTGTACAGGCGACTGTTAGGGAGAGGTGCTCCTGGCTGGAGGTCAATGGCGCAGTCGTATGGCCGGTGAGGAGGAAGAGAAGTAGGTCTGTGTTTGCAGAAAACGGATGCCAGGTCATGATACACGTCAGGGACAGCAGAGAGATCCATGGACTCCAGTGGAGGTTGAGGAACAGTGCTGGCAGGGGTCTGAGCAGAACACAAACAGTTAACGTGACAAAATGTGCTCCATGAAACAATTCTACCTGTCACCCAATCGATGTGTGGATTGTGTCTTATGAGCCAGGGGATACCAAGGACCAGGGGGATCTGTGGGCAGTCAATTATGTGAAATTGAATGTTCTCCTGATGATTACCCGACACTCTGAGACAAACAGGGACAGTCTGATGAGTAATACGGGTCAACAATTGTCCATTTAGACCCTTAGCCTGCAGCGGACGGTCCATAGGAACAGTCTCTAAATCCATTTGTTGAGCCAACTCTCGATCCAAAAAGCTTTCAACGGCACCAGAGTCAACCAGCGCACTAACAGGGAAATTCTGGGACTGCCACTGGAGGGATACCTGGAGCAGAATGCGGGGAGAAGAGGAAGAATCCGCTGCTCGGCTCACCAAAACTTCTCCCATTAATGATGAGCCGGCCCTTTTCCCGGACGAACTGGGCAGGAAGGAACAAAATATATACAGGCAGACACGAGCCTGAATTCGACATGCACGCTCCTCTGAGGACAACCGTGCACGACCCACCTCCATGGCTTCGGGTTCAGTGCTCCTAGTATTGACTTGGGAAGACTCTGCCTTCTCCGTAGGGAAGAGGCGGGGAGGAGTTGGTTGACGACAGACAGGTTGCTTGGAACTAACACTCCTCTCCCGGCGGCGCTCCCGAATCCGATTATCCAACCTGATGGTGAGTGAAATAAGATTATCCAGCGTAGGCGATTCATCATATGACACCAATTCATCTTTCAAAGTCTCAGACAAAGCATTAATGAACACTCCTTGTAATGCCTCGTCATTCCAACCACTCACTGCCGCTAAAGTCCGAAACTCCACTGCCATCTCCGCCACACTGCCAGACCCCTGCCGAAGAGAAAACAACCGTTTAGCAGCCTCCTTGCCCCGTACGGGGTGGTCGAAAACCTTCCTCATCTCAGTGGTGAAGGCAACGTAAGAGTTGCAAACGTCCGACTGACTCTCCCAGACCGCGGATCCCCAAGAACGAGTGGAACCGCTAGTAGAGTTGATAAGGTAGGCAATACGGGCTCTTTCTGAGGCGTAGGTGAGGGGCTGTTGTTCAAACACTAACGAGCATTGAGTCAAAAAATCACCACAGGTTCCCATGATCCCATCATAGCGCTCTGGAGCAGGAACAAAAGGCTCTCTGATCTGGGCTGGAGGAGCAGGAAAAACAGGCGGAGCGGGAGAAGGAGCAGTTTGTATGCCATGAACGAGGGGTGCATTATTAACTTGGGTAGTAAGAACAGACACTTGATTGGTGAGTAATTGAACCTGATTAAGCAGCATCTGACTGTTCTCAGAAATAGTCTTAAACAAAGTATCATGTTGGCCAAGTAAAATGCCCTGATTGGCTATGGCAGTCCGAATTTGAGTGCACTCTGGGGTGGTATCTGAGCTACTGTCTGCTGGGTTCATGTTGGGTCAGATCATACTGTCACGATTTAACTGGATATGAACCCAAATGCAGACAACAATACCGAGCCAGAGAAGGTTTAACAGGTTTATTACAAAGTTAAATTGTCCAGGTTTCCAAAAATAGGGGAAGAGCAAGTCCAGGTCTACAGGGAGGGTAACAGATCCAGGTTCTGAGCAGGAGTGGTACCGTAACGTCCTAGTGTCCGTGGTGAGTCCAAAAGGGAGGTCCAGTAGTGGAAAGCAGGATGGTGGTGGCAGGAGTGAAGCGGAGGCAGGAGTCAGGTTCCAATAATCTGTGGCACATGAGAAATGTAAATAGAACAGGCCAAAAACACAAAGAGCGAAAACAAGCAGGTTGAGTCAGCAGCGAGACTAACATGGTCGTCTTGACTATGATCTGACGATGAGTGGCAAGTTTGACCGGGTCTTTAAGGCTGAGGTGATTATGGTGAATGAGCTGCAGCTGGAACCCTGACTCCCGCACACCAGACTTCACTCCTGCAATTAAGAACAGACAGAGGGGAGGGGGAGAGCAGAGAGAGAGAGCTACCTAGCAGCAGTAGGCCTAACATAGAGTAGCAATCAATTGTTGTTTTGGGAGAAACCATGAGGGGTTGATAGTAGCGCCTCTAGACCTATTAAGTCTGATGATTTAGGAAGCTAGGGGTTAGCTAATGTTGCAAAGGGGGAGATTAGGAGAAAGATTATAAAGGAGTAGGGTTTTTGGGAACCATATTTGCTTGAAAAGATTGACTATGTCATAGGCAGGAGGACAATCTGTATGAAAAATAATGTTTACAGGGGGTGACTGTTATTCTTGGTTACATTCCTACACCAAGAGGTGCATGAGATGTCAAACAAAGCTAAAAGATGCTCAATCGTTTGCCAAGTTTTTGTGTAAAGAAGTCATAAGCAGGTGGGGACTTCCGGATCAAATATCCTAAAAATTAGAGGGAAAGGAATTTGTGGATAAATCAGTGAAATGGTTTTTGAAAAATTAGGGAAAAAGTCAGACAAAAAAGTTAAGATCAGTGAGGAATCTTGAGGGTCCATGTCTGTTGACAATTCTAGCATAAGGAACATGGGGTTGAATCTTAGAGAAGGTAGCTAAACCTTTATCAAGTATGTGTCAATCTTATGCTTTATCATGGCTGTTGTATCAGCAACAATCATTAACAGATATAATAATGCCGTTGTGGAAGCATTTGTTTAGGCCTAGGTTTAAGTGTTCTTGGTTAAATGAATTAACCTATGTGAATTTGTTAGATAGGAAGGAAAATCAGTTAACAGCGTTTCATGAAGCATTGGAGGTGAAACCAGTGAGGGCTAAAAGCTGTTTTTGTTCTAATAAAACATATGATGGAAAGAGGATGTTTAGGGGAATATCAGATTGTGATGATTATATGATGACTTTGGGTAAGCATGAACATAAGGTTAGTAATGAGAAATATAATGTAACTTTTGATGTTTCATTTAGTAAGAAGAGAAGGACTTTGATAGTGAGAGAAGTTTTTGCATGGTAATGTGACTATTGGGAATTTAGAGATATTTAGGGGGTTTGTGGTGATAAAGCCTATATATTCTTACCCTATGGATGGAAAGGATGTTGTTACATGTAGATGTTGAAGCTTCCATATGAGGTTTTTAAAATTAAAAGAGGGGAAGCAAGGGAAAAAGATAAATCTGATTCTGAAAGAGAGAAGTTTCATAGTCTGGAAGCCTACCATTGGAGGATAAGTCTAGGAGAGAAGTGGGAATTTTTCCATGGTATGGTGTAAAATATTGGAAGATAACATAGATAATATGACCTATACTTTGAAGGGGTTTGCAAATGAAACGATAAGAGGGTTTAACCTTCTGTCAAGACTCAAAGGAGTATTGATGGATAGATATCAATTTTTCACATATTTTTAAATATTATGATGATATTTAGTATTTTCTTATGAATCAAAGGGGGGAAATGGAATGTGATTCATATATATATATATCATTTTTAGTTGATATTGATGTTTTAATTTGAATGTGTTGTTTTGCAAAAGATACTGTTTGGTATTTTCTTTTCTTCCAGAAGTATATGGGGATGTGTAGAGTGGGATTCAAATACTCAAACATGGACAATATGAATGGACTGGAGGAAGTGGAACAAGGAAGGTGTGGAAATGTTCAGATTCCATCATCAACGTTTCATTGGAAGTCGACACTGCTGAGGAGATGAAGTGTAGTGGACTACATTCCAGTGTCTGCAATGTGTATATCAATGATGTCGCTCTTGCTGCTGGTGACTCTCAGATCCACCTCTACGCAGACGACACCATTTTGTATACATCTGGCCCTTCATTGGACACTGTGTTAACAAACCTCCAAACGAGCTTCAATGCCATACAACACTTCTTCAGTAGCCTCCAACTGCTCTTAAACACTAGTAAAACTAAATGCATGCTCTTCAACCGAACGCTGCTTGCACCCGCCCACCCGACTAGAATCACTACTCTCGACGGGTCTGACCTAGAGTATGTGGACAACTACAAATACCTAGGTGTCTGGTTAGACTGTAAACTCTCCTTCCAGACTCACATTAAGAATCTCCAATCCAAAGTTAAATCTAGAATCAGTTTCCTATTTCGCAACAAAGCCTCCCTTCACTCATGCTGCCAAACATGCCCTTGTAAAACTGACTATCCTACCGATCCTTGACTTCGGCGATGTCATTTACAAAATAGCCTCCAACACTCTACTCAGCAAATTGGATGTAGTCTATCACAGTGCCATCCGTTTTGTCTCCAAAGCCCCATATACTACCCACCACTGTGACCTGTACGCTCTTGTTGGCTGGTCCTCACTACATATTCGTCACCAAACCCACTGGCTCCAGGCCATCTATAAATCACTGCTAGGCAAATCCCGCCTTATCTTAGCTCATTGGTCACCATAGCAACACCCACCCGTAGTACGCGCTCCAGCAGGTATATCTCACTGGTCATCCCCAAAGCCAACACCTCCTTTGGCCGCCATTCCTTCCAGTTCTCTGCTGCCAATGACTGGAACAAATTGCAAAATCTCTGAAGTTGGAGACACTTATCTCCCTCACTAACTTTAAGCATCAGTTGTCAGAGCACCTTACCGATCACTGCACCTGTACACAGCCCATCTGAAATTAGCCCGCCCAACTACCTCATCCCTGTATTGTTATTTATTTTGCTCATTTGTACCCCAGTATCTCTATTTGCACATCATCTCTTGCACATCTATCATTCCAGTGTTAATACTAATTGTAATTATTTTGCACTATAGCCTATGTATTGCCTTACCTCCATAACTTGCTACATTTGCACACACTGTATATATATTTTTCTGTTGTATTTTTGACTTTATGTTTTGTTTTACCCCAGATGTAACTCTGTGTTGTTGTTTTTATCGCACTGCTTTGCTTTATCTTGGCCAGGTCGCAGTTGTAAATGAGAACTTGTTCTCAACTGGCTTACCTGGTTAAATAAAGGTTAAATAAAAATAAATAAAAAATATATAGACATATTTGCATGTGTAATACATAATTTGTGCCATATTCTTTCTGTATTAATTTTTGAAGAATTATGTTTTCTGTTGTTGGGTACATGTGGGGACCTCAGATGTTTTTGTTTATTTCGTTGAAGCTTAGGGATATTGGGTCTAGGCAGGGACAGAGAGAATCCACAGGAGGGTCCGATGGGTCGACCAGCCTGAATGTGGACATTTTTGATTGTATTTTGTTTGCTGAGGTTTTCATATGTATTCAATTGCATCATAATCATAATATGTGGTGTCTAAGGGTCTATGATTTTGCTGACATTTGCAAATGGTGTAATGGATGAACTCTACTCTGCTTTGCTGAAACATCTGGAAAGCATTACTACATAGGTTTCTTGGAATAGAGGACATTTGGAGATATGTGGGGAGGCCGGGGATTGGTCTGTCAAAAACCACCCATCTAATGTTACATAGGATATAAATACCATGTTTTGAACAAAGGACGGGGAGAAACAACATATTAACAGATTGATGCTGGAACCCTTTGATATAAATAAACCTTTATAATCAAAGTACAGCGTCAGCGGAATTCTTATCATCACAGCATAATTAGCAACATATTTTGAGACACCACAGCTGCTATACATATTTATTTGGTTTGTCATTCTATTGTTTTTCATGGAATGTTAGTGGTAAATTAATTTTCCAGAAATAGTTTTACCAGCTCCATGTATTCTCAAATTGAAAGAAAGTGAGGGAGCGTTAAAAATAAAAATAATAATATGCCATTTAGCAGACGCTTTTATCCAAAGCGACTTACAGTCATGCGTGCATACATGTTTGTGTATGGGTGGTCCCGGGTATCGAACCCACTACCTTGGCGTTACAAGCGCCGTGCTCTACCAGCTGAGCTACAGAGGACCACAGTTAGTCCCCTGTGCTCCAGGTAGCACGACACCCATGTTCCTACACTGTCAAAGGTAGCAATTATTGGTCTTGTTTTTATTTATTTTTATTGAAGATCAATAATACATTTCAAAACAGAGACAATACAAGCTACATAGCTAATAATATAAAATAAATAAAACACCAGGTTAAGAAAATACAGAAAACGTATAGTCGTAAATTAACACACACCACAGGTAGCCACATCCTAACAATTGCACTTGGCAGGTGCCAACTAGTCGCTACAAAGTAACCTCCCTAAATGTAAAAAAAATTAATAATAAACGCTACTTTGAAACAGAAAGATTACAATTTGGAGAGCGCTCGGATGCAACGTTCTAGCCTAAATGTTCGTTCTTTTCCGCCCACTTTCGGGATGACTTCGGTTAACTCCGTCAGCCATTCGGCTTGTTCCGCCCATCATTCCGTCGTTCTCGATGGTGCCGCTGACGATTTGATTTTCCTCTCTCTCTTCTTCTCTGTGTTGTTGTTTTCGGTGACGCGACGGAGGTGTAGCCTGACGCGGTCTCTTACGTGTCGGCCTGAATAAAAGTGGAGCTCCGAGGGCCCGGGAGTGACGGAGGGAGTCTGTATCGGTAAGAGAAGACTAGTGTCCGGGAGGAAGAGAGACAAAGCGCGTCCCAAATAAGATATAGTCTGGGCGAATTTCGGCCCGGAGGAACAAAGAAATCATGGCGGCGGGCTTATTACAGGCAGTCATGCAGACAAGGAGGGAGGGGAGGCTGCTGCTGCTGCTGCTGCGGCGAGTAGCCTGGAAAAAGACAGGGAATGAGGAGTATGCTAGCCCGCCAGCCAAGATCGAGTGGAACGTTGCTTGTTTGGACAGCATATTCTGTGATGCGGTTTTACAAGCAAATGCGTCCTGTCATGAAATCATAGTATGTCCCTCTAAAGATTGAAGGATATTTGCGCGCAGTTGAACTTCTTGCGCAGCAGCCTAGCCTGTAGAATAGAAATGCAAAGGGAGATTTCATGAAGCCTACAAAATGCAGGTGTTAAACCAAACTCAACTGCTAAATACTGTTTGTTACGAAAACTCTGGGTATTCTTGAATTTCAATTCTTAAAGTGCAAAATTATATATTGGCTTCACCATGATATGAGATTTGTCGATTTTTTTGTCCACTAGTCAAATCAACTCTTTGGGAGAACCGTTGTTGCTTGCCTGGTCTAAAATAAATAAACCTAGACAAGTGCCCAGATTTGGATGTGGTTTATGTATCCATATGCCTGGGTTGTTACAATGATATGTCCCATCATGTCACGCTAGTCTATTTGCCTCTAGTCGTTCTGTTTGCCAAAATTAAGTTATATAAGAGTAGCCTAGTCGAAACATTCTCAAACACATTAGGCTACTCAGTTTTTTTGTAGGTCTATTTTGGATATTCACTTATTATACAGAATTATATTATGTTTCATATTGCGCTTAAAAGTTGACCTAAATTATCTTGAACTAAATGTAAAACCAATGGTAACCTATGTATGTATGGTATGTCACAGAGGCGGCGGCCGCACTCTCCATGTGGCTCTCTGTCTTGTCACGGAGTTTAGCTTATCTTCTAATCTACTGAATGGTAGTGATGTGCAGTTCGCGAACGATTCGTTCTTTTTGAACTACTGACTCGAGAGTCATGATTTATTTTTTTCCGAGTGACTCGTTCATTTTAGTCGTTCGTTTGATCTGTTGGCCGCAATGAATTCAACAGCAGGATTACGCGCTCCTCCGGCTCAGCCAATTATGTATATACACCCTGGACTGCTGATGCAATGTATTGGCCATTGAGATGCTTTGAACCCACCGGTCCAAGTATGGGTAGCTGCAACCCAATATGGCGGCTGGAGTATGGGGCGAGTGGGTGTATCGAAAGCGAATCAGCTAATTGGGCCGATTTGTTTCCACTCGAGACCGTTTTGCATGGCAGATTGGGCTGCACGAAGAGTCAATAAGCCGGCAACCAGTGCACCAGTGTTGTATCGACTTGCCTGCTGGTTATCAAGGTTGTGTTGCTGGTGGTCGCTGACATGGTACATTTTTTTCTCTCACATAATTTTATTTCAAGCAGGATAGCAGCCTACACAAGCGTTAGTCCCCTGTGCTCCAGGTAGCACGACACCCATGTTCCTACACTGTCAAAGGTAGCAATTATTGGTCTTGTTTTTATTTATTTTTATTGAAGATCAATAATACATTTCAAAACAGGGACAATACAAGCTACATAGCTAATAATATAAAATAAATAAAACACCAGGTTAAGAAAATACAGAAAACGTATAGTCGTAAATTAAGACACACCACAGGTAGCCACATCCTAACAATTGCACTTGGCAGGTGCCAACTAGTCGCTACAAAGTAACCTCCCTAAATGTAAAACATTTTTATAATAAACGCTACTTTGAAGCAGAAAGATTTGAAGGGCGCTCGGATGCAACGTTCTAGCCTAAATGTTTGTTATTTTCCGCCCACTTTCGGGATGACTTCGGTTAACTCGGTCAGCCATTCGGCTTGTTCCGCCCATCGTTCCGCCCATCATTCCGTCGTTCTCGATGGTGCCGCTGACGATTTGATTTTCCTCTCTCTCTCTCTCTCGTTCTCTGTGTTGTTGTTTTCGGTCATGATTCGTTTTTTCCGAGTGACTCGTTCATTTTAGTTGTTTGTTTGACCTGTTGGCCGCAATGAATTCAACAGCAGGATTACGCGCTCCTCCGGCTCAGCCAATTATGTATATACACCCTGGATTGCTGATGCAATGTATTGGCCATTGAGATGCTTTGAACCCACCGGTCCAAGTATGGGTAGCTGCAACCCAATATGGCGGCTGGAGTATGGGGCGAGTGGGTGTATCGAAAGTGAATCAGCTAATTGGGCCGATTTGTTTCTGCACGAAGAGTCAATAAGCTGGCAACCAGTGCACCAGTGTTGTATCGACGTGCCTGCTGGTTATCAAGGTTGTGTTGCTGGTGGTCGCTGACATGGCACATTTTTTTCTCTCACATGATTTTATTTCAAGCAGGATAGCAGCCTACACAAGAAATAACTAATATTGATAACCATATAGATGTCGCCTTGATACATACATAGTCTACTACTCAATGGGAGGGCATTCTTTTTTATTTAACCAGGCAAGTCAGTTAAGAACAAATTCTTATTTACAATGATGGCGGCCTACCTCTCCCCTAACCCAGATGATGCTGGGCCAATTGTGCGCTGCTCTATGGGACTCCTGATCGGTTGTGATACAGCCTGGGATCGAACCTGGGTCTGTAGTGATGGGTCTGTAGCATTGCGATGCAGTGCTAGAGGCATTAGACCGCTGCGCCACTCGGTCCCCTCGGCAACAACACCGGGGGACAGTGCCCTTCGCTCCTGCTTAACAAGCACTACTGTCCGGCAAGGCGTGGGAAGTCTACCAAGTAGCCAATATCAGTGTCACAGTAAACACACACATACAATGCATGAAGTAACAGTACACCCATCATCAATACTTTTAATCCAAAATAAACAATTGTCAGTTTTATAACTGAAAATGTACCATTATTTGTGTAAAACTAACAGTGATATACGACTCAGACTCATCCTTTGGCTTCAGAACAGAAGTACAAACTTGCAGTATAATAGCTAAATGTGCGGTAGTTGTGCGGAAAAAAACAGCTCAATCAAAACTGTCTAACCTATAGCAGGGCGCTTTCGACACACCCGCTCCTTTCCACATGCCCACTACTTTCCTTTCGACACACCCACTCCTTTCCACACGCCCACTACTTTCCTTTCGACACACCCACTCCTTTCCACACGCCCACTACTTTCCTTTCGACACACCCACTCCTTTCCACACGCCCACTACTTTCCTTTCGACACACCCACTCCTTTCCACACACCCACTCCTTTCCACACGCCCACTACTTTCCTTTCAACACACCCACTCGCCCGTACTCCTGTCACAATATTGGGATGCTAATACCACAGAACAATAAGCCAGATATTTCACCAGAGTATAAATTTTAAGCATACGGCTAGTGTTTCCACTCACTACCAAATATGGTGATGAGAGGAAGCCCAGTGGCTAGCAGTGGGAGAAGATGGAGCGAGATGTAATTTGGCCGACATTCTGCTAATTTGATCTCCATACAGTTTTCTGTTTCCAAAACTAGAATCTGTAACAAACAGAGTGGACTGCGTTTTGTAGACTTTACCGTTTGCTAAAGTTTCAAAAAAATGGTGTTGTTTAGAAGGAGTGCAAGGGTGAATTGAGTTATTACACATGCACTTCACAGCTATAACGGAAATATGCAAATAAATGCTAGAACCAATAGGATCTCACTAGCTTGTGTTTGGCCCCACCCACCTCCTTGCTTGTTCTGCCCACTATGATTTGCTCCCATTGGAAACGACAGGCTCTGGTCTATCTTGGGTTATCTTGGGTCATTAAGTTTTGACTGTAGTCGACTGCAAGTTTCTGCAGTTGCTCTTCGCCAACTTCATCCTACCGTCATCGCCTGCATTGTGGGAGGCTCTTTTGTCAACCAATCCTCAGGGTGTTTTTGTTTGACCCACGCAAACGTGACAAAGATGCTACTGAAACAGGAACCAACTTTGCCACATTTCACATTGCCTACCTGTTGGCTCTTGGTCGCTGTAGCCTATCCTTCTCCTTTAACTTTTAACTCCATCATTTAATTCCATCTTCCATTGATTAGATATCTCCTAACTTTTGCCACACAAGGAGCGAGGCTCTATGACTGTAGCCTATTGATGCTTTGATGACCTATGATTGGCCAACAACAAGCTACACGCGCCACTCTCATGAAAAGCAAAGAGCAGCAGCATAAATTATACAATTTCTCTCGCTCTACTGCAGCAGTAACATTCGGATCTATATGGGTCCTTCCGGACAAGTCAGTTAAAATTACACATACCCAAGACCCATGACAATCATATAAGATCTGACCCAGACCAGTGACATTATTTAGAATTCTGGATCTGGGTATTCAGGTACAGGTGGATCCGTGAAGACCTCTAGTGTGATGCGCGCATGTGTTTATAACCCAGAAATGGGCCGCTTCCTCACTCCAGTACAATGTCGGTCTCAAATAAGTTTCGACACACCCATCAGTTTTCCAGAGGTTGTCTCAGGACATTCCTAATATAAATCACATTGTCAAAGGGTTACCCTAACTCCCTCACTTACATGTACTGCATATGTACAATGTACACTGAGGGTACAAAACATTAAGAACACCTTGATTTTGCCCTCAGAACAGCCTAAATTCGTCGGGGGCATGGACTCTACAAGGTGTCGAAAGCATTCCACAGGGATGCTGGCCCATGTTGACTCCAATGCTTCCCACGGTTGTGTCAAGTTGCCTGGATGTCCTTTGGGTGGTGGACCATTCTTGATACACACGGGAAACTGCTGAGCGTGAAAAACCCAGCAGCGTTGCAGTTCTTGACACAAACCGGTGCGCCTGGCACCTACTACCATATCCCGTTCAAAGGCACTTCAAAATCCTTTATCTTGCCCATTCACCTTCTGAATGGCACACATGCGCAATCCATGTCTCCGTTATCTCAAGGCTTAAAAATAATTTCTTTAACCTATCTCCTCCCCTTCATCCACACTGATTGAAGTGGATTTCACAAGTTACATTAATAAGGGATCATAGCTTTCACCTGGATTCACCTGGTTAGTGGCTTGGGAAAGTATTCACCCCCCTTGGCATTTTTCCTATTTTGTTGCCTTACAACCTGGAATTAAAATAGATTTTTTGGGGGTTTGTATAATTTGATTTACACAACATGCCTACCACTTTGAAGATGCAAAATATTTTTTCTTGTGAAACAAACAAGAAATAAGACAAAAAAACAGAAAACGTGGTTATGCGTGCATAACTATTCACCCCCAAGGTCAATACTTTGTACAGCCACCTTTTGCAGCAATTACAGCTGCAAGTCTCTTGGGGTATGTCTCTATAAGCTTGGCACATCTAGCCACTGGGATTTTTGCCCATTCTTCAAGAAAAAACTGCTCCAGCTCCTTCAAGTTGGATGGGTTCCGCTAGTGTACAGCAATCTTTAGCGCCATCCATCATTCCTTCAATTCTGACCAGTTTCCCAGTCCCTGCCGATGAAAAACATCCCCACAGCATGATGCTGCCACCACCACGCTTCACTGTGAGGATGGTGTTCTCGGGGTGATGAGAGGTGTTGGGTTTGCGCCAGACATAGCGTTTTCCTTGATGGCCAAAAAGCTCAATTTTAGTCTCATCTGACCTGAGTACCTTCTTCCATATGTTTGGGGAGTCTCCCACAAACGTGTTTGCTTATTTTTTTCTTTAAGCAATGGCTTTTTTTCTGGCCACTCTTCCGTAAAGCCCAGCTCTGTGGAGTGTATGGCTTAAAGTGGTCTTCATGGTGCCGCTTGCTTGGTGGTGCCCCTTGCTTAGTGGTGTTGCAGACTTTGGGGCCTTTCAGAACAGTACAGTGAGGGAAAAAAGTATTTGATCCCCTGCTGATTTTGTACGTTTGCCCACTGACAAAGAAATGATCAGTCTATAATTTTAATGCTAGGTTTATTTGAACAGTCAGAGACAGAATAACACTAACAAAAAATCCAGAAAAACGCATGTCAAAAATGTAATAAATTGATTTGCATTTTAATGAGGGAAATAAGTATTTGACCACCTCTCAATCAGAAAGATTTCTGGCTCCCAGGTGTCTTTTATACAGGTAACGAGCTGAGATTAGGAGCACACTCTTAAAGGGAGTGCTCCTAATCTCAGCTTGTTACCTGTATAAAAGACACCTATCCACAGAAGCAATCAATCAATCAGATTCCAAACTCTCCACCATGGCCAAGACCAAAGAGCTCTCCAAGGATGTCAGGGACAAGATTGTAGACCTACACAAGGCTGGAATGGGCTACAAGACCATCGCCAAGCAGCTTCGTGAGAAGGTGACAACAGTTGGTGCGATTATTCGCAAATGGAAGAAACACAAAAGAACTGTCAATCTCCCTCGGCCTGGGGCTCCATGCAAGATCTCACCTCGTGGAGTTGCAATGATCATGAGAACGGTGAGGAATCAGCCCAGAACTACACTGGAGGATCTTGTCAATGATCTCAAGGCAGCTGGGACCATAGTCACCAAGAAAACAATTGGTAACACACTACGCCGTGAAGGACTGAAATCCTGCAGCGCCCGCAAGGTCCCCCTGCTCAAGAAAGCACATATACAGGGCCGTCTGAAGTTTGCCAATGAACATCTGAATGATTCAGAGGAGAACTGGGTGAAAGTGTTGTGGTCAGATGAGACCAAAATCGAGCTCTTTGGCATCAACTCAACACGCCGTGTTTGGAGTAGGAGGAATGTTGCCTATGACCCCAAGAACACCATCCCCACCGTCAAACATGGAGGTGGAAACATTATGCTTTGGGGGTGTTTTTCTGCTAAGGGGACAGGACAACTTCACCACATCAAAGGGACGATGGACAGGGCCATGTACCGTCAAATCTTGGGTGAGAACCTCCTTCCCTCAGCCAGGGCATTGAAAATGGGTCGTTGATGGGTATTCCAGCATGACAATGACCCAAAACACACGGCCAAGGCAACAAAGGAGTGGCTCAAGAAGAAGCACATTAAGGTCCTGGAGTGGCCTAGCCAGTCTCCAGACCTTAATCCCATAGAAAATCTGTGGAGGGAGCTGAAGGTTCGAGTTGCCAAAATTTCAGCCTCGAAACCTTAATGACTTGGAGAAGATCTGCAAAGAGGAGTGGAACAAAATCCCTCCTGAGATGTGTGCAAACCTGGTGGCCAACTACAAGAAACGTCTGACCTCTGTGATTGCCAACAAGGGATTTGCCACCAAGTACTAAGTCATGTTTTGCAGAGGGGTCAAATACTTATTTCCCTCATTAAAATGCAAATCAATTTATAACATTTTTGACATGTGTTTTTCTGGATTTTTTTGTTGTGATTCTGTCTCTCACTGTTCAAATAAACCTACCATTAAAATTATACACTGATCATGTCTTTGTCAGTGGGCAAACGTACAAAATCAGCAGGGGATCAAATACTTTTTTCCCTCACTGTATATACAGTTGAAGTCGGAAGTTTACAGACACTTAGGTTGGAGTCATTAAAACTTGTTTTTCAACCACTCCACAAATGTCTTGTTAACAAACTATAGTTTTGGCAAGTCGGTTAGGACATCTACTTTGTGCATGACACAAGTAATTTTTCCAGCAATTGTTTACAGACAGATTATTTCACTTGTAATTCACTGTATCACAATTCCAGTGGGTCAGAAGTTTACATACACTAAGTTGACTGTGCCTTTAAACAGCTTGGAAAATTCCAGAAAATGGTGTCATGGCTTTAGAAGCTTCTGATAGGCTAATTGACATCATTTGAGTCAATCGGAGGTGTACCTGTGGATGTATTTCAAGGCCTACCTTCAAACTCAGTTCCTCTTTGCATGACATCATTGGAAAATCAAAAGAAATCAGCCAAGACCTCAGCAAAAGAATTGTAGACCTCTACAAGTCTGGTTCATCCTTGGGAGCAATTTCCAAATGCCTGAAGGTACCACGTTCATCTGTACAAACAATAGTACGCAAGTATAAACACCATGGGTCCACGGAGCCGTCATACCGCTCAGGAAGGAGACGCGTTCTGTCTCCTAGAGATTAACGTACTTTGGTGCAAAAAGTGCAAATCAATCCCAGAACAACAGCAAAGGACCTTGTGAAGATGCTGGAGGAAGCAGGTACAAAAGTATCTATATCCACAGTAAAATGAGTCTTATATCGACATCACCTGAAAGGCCTCTCAGCAAGGAAGAAGCCACTGCTCCAAAACTGCCATAAAAAAGCCAGACTACGGTTTGCAACTGCACATGGGGACAAAGATCGTACTTTTTGGAGAAATGTCCTCTGGTCTGATGAAACAAAAATAGAACTGTTTGGCCATAATGACCATCGTTATGTTTGGAGGAAAAAGGGTGTGGCTTGCAAGCCGAAGAAAAGCATCCCAACCGTGAAGCACGGGGGTGGCAGCATCATGCTGTGGGGGTGCTTTGCTGCAGGAGGGACTGGTGCACTTCACAAAATAGATGGCATCATGAGGAAGGAAAATTATGTGGATATATTGAAGCAACATCTCAAGACATCAGTCAGGAAGTGAAAGCTTGGTCACAAATGGGTCTTCCAAATGGACAGTGACCCCAATCATACTTCCAAAGTTGTGGCAAAATGGCTTAAGGACAACAAAGTCAAGGTATTGGAGTGGCCATCACAAAGCCCTGACCTCAATCCTTTAGAAAATCTTTGGGCAGAACTGAAAAAGCGTTTGCGAGCAAGGAGGCCTACAAACCTGACTCAGTTACACCAGCTCTGTCAGGAGGAATGGGCCAACATTCACCCAACTTATTGTGGGAAGCTTGTGGATGGCTACCCAAAACAATTGACCCAAGTTAAACAATTTAAAGGCAATGCTACCAAATACTAATTGAGTGTATGTAAACTTCTGACCTACTGGGAATATTAAATAAATCATTCTCTCTACTATTATTCTGACATTTCACATTCTTAAAATAAAGTGGTGCTCCTAACTGACCTAAAACAGGGAATTTTTACTAGGATTAAATGTCAGGAATTGTGAAAATCTGGGTTTAAATGTATTTGGCTAAGGTGTATGTAAACTTCCGACTTCAACTGTATACTGAGATCATGTGACAGATCATGTGACACTTAGATTACACACAGGTGGACTTTATTTAACTAATTATGTGACTTCTGAAGGTAATTGGTTGCACCAGATCTTATTTAGGGGCTTCATAGCAAAGGGGGTGAATACATATGCACGCACCACTTTTCCGTTATTTATTTTTTAGAATTTTTTGAAATAAGTTATTTTTTTCATTTCACTTCACCAATTTGGACTGTTTTGTGAATGTTCATTACATTAAATAAAAATAAAAATAAATTTAAATTACAGGTTGTAATGCAACAAAATAGGAAAAACGCCAAGGGGGATGAATAATTTTGCAAGGCACTGTATGTCATGGAAAAAGCATCTTAATGTTTTTTATGAATTGGGTGGTTCGTGTTCTGAATGCTGATTTGCAAACTGCCATGGTATATCAGACCATATACCACGGGTATGACAAAACATTTATTTTTACTGCACTAATTACCTTGGTAACCAGTTTATAATAGCAATAAGGCACCTCAGGGGTTTTTGGTATATGGCCAATATACCACGGCTAAGGGCTGTATCCAGGCACTCCGCGTTGCGTCTTGCCTAAGAACAGCCCTTAGCCATGGTATATTGGCCATATACCACACCCCCTCAGGCCTTATTGCTTAAGTATACTCAGTGTAGAAGACTATGATAAAGCTCAGGAATAGCCTTGAGCTCTGTCTGTGACTGTGCCATATTCACTTTCACTTGACCTCTCAGTCACATCCGTGAGAAGTGGCTTCACCCTGCTTTACTTCTAAGAAGGTAAAAGCTATCATGTTGCCAGTGACATTTAAGTGACACAAGACGTATACAACTTTGTCAGTTATAAACAGATTCTATTTCAGTTATTAGCTACTGTATTCATAAAAACTGGAAGGACATCTGTGGTCATAGTTTTATATTGATTTGCACAAACAAACACTTGGCTAACAGACAGAGTTGGTTGAGAGGCTTTCCACTGATATCCTTCCAATGAACTGTACAGGAAGATTAATTAAATGTATGGTAATACCATAATACCAAATACCAGTTAACTATCAATTGTGTTGAATCCTTCAAAATAATTACTTGGAGAAAATACTACTAAGTACTAAGGCTACTACCATTTTCTTTATACAAACTAGGTCAAACCAGCTGAAATGATCATCAGCATTACTCTGATTTTCTCCTTGTTGATCATAACAAGATATGCATCAGAAAGTCTTCTCTAACCCTAATATCCTCCGCTCCCCTTTCCTCCAACAGCTAAGTCGATGACCATGGAGTCGGCAGCAGAGGTTCAGCAGGGAGGAGACACAGAAGTGTCAGAGACAGACAGCCAACAGATCGCCCACTCACAGGTTAGTACCCTGCTACATACTGGTACTGTACCTCATCACTACTACCACTCACAGGTTAGTACCCTGCTACATACTGGTACTGTACCTCATCACTACTACCACTCACAGGTTAGTACCCTGCTACATACTGGTACTGTACCTCATCACTACTACCACTCACAGGTTAGTACCCTGCTACATACTGGTACTGTACCTCATCACTAATACCACTCACAGGTTACTACCCTGCTACATACTGGTACTGTACCTCATCACTAATACCACTCACAGGTTAGTACCCTGCTACATACTGGTACTGTACCTCATCACTACTACCACTCACAGGTTACTACCCTGCTACATACTGGTACTGTACCTCATCACTACTACCACTCACAGGTTAGTACCCTGCTACATACTGGTACTGTACCTCATCACTAATACCACTCACAGGTTACTACCCTGCTACATACTGGTACTGTACCTCATCACTAATACCACTCACAGGTTAGTACCCTGCTACATACTGGTACTGTACCTCATCACTACTACCACTCACAGGTTAGTACCCTGCTACATACTGGTACTGTACCTCATCACTAATACCACTCACAGGTTAGTACCCTGCTACATACTGGTACTGTACCTCATCACTAATACCACTCACAGGTTAGTACCCTGCTACATACTGGTACTGTACCTCATCACTAATACCACTCACAGGTTAGTACCCTGCTACATACTGGTACTGTACCTCATCACTAATACCACTCACATGTAAGCCTACACTGCCTCCCTGTCTCTCTACCACACACACTACTACACACACTACTACATCTACCACACACTTCTACATCTACCACACACTGCTACATCTACCACACACTGCTACACACAATACTACATCTACCACACACTACTACCACACACTACTACACACACTGCTACACCTACCACACACTACTACATCTACCACACACTACTACACACACTGCAACATCTACCACACACTACTACCACACACTGCTGCATCTACCACACACTGCTACACACACTGTTACATCTACCACACACTACTACATCTACCACACACTACTACACACACTGCTACATCTACCACACACTGCTACCACACACTGCTACATCTACCACACATAACTACCACACACTGCTACATCTACCACACACTACTACCACACACTGCAACATCTACCACACACTGCTACATCTACCACACGCTACTACCACACACTGCTACATCTACCACACACTACTACCACACACTGCTACATCTACCACACACTAATACATCTACCACACACTACTACCACACACTGCTACATCTACCACACACTACTACACACACTGCTACATCTACCACACACTACTACATCTATCACACACTGCTACACACACTACTACACACACTGCTACATCTACCCCACACTGCTACATCTACCACACACTGCTACCACACACTGCTACATCTACCACACAATGCTACATCTACCACACACTGCTGCATCTTCCACACACTGCTACCACACACTGCTACAGCTACCACACACTTCTACATCTACCACACACTACTACCACACACTGCTACATCTACCACACACCGCTACCACACACTGCTACATTTATCACACACTGCTACATCTACCACACACTGCTACATCTATCACACACTACTACATTTACCACACACTGCTACACACACTGCTACATCTACCATACACTGCTACATCTACCACACACTACTACCACACACTGCTACATCTATCACACATAACTACCACACACTGCTACATCTACCACACACTACTACCACACACTGCAACATCTACCACACACTGCTACATCTACCACACGCTACTACCACACACTGCTACATCTACCACACACCGCTACCACACACTGCTACATTTATAACACACTGCTACATCTACCACACACTGCTACATCTATCACACACTACTACATCTACCACACACTACTACCACACACTGCTACATCTATCACACATAACTACCACACACTGCTACATCTACCACATACTACTACCACACACTGCAACATCTACCACACACTGCTACATCTACCACACACTACTACCACACACTGCTACATCTACCACACACTACTACATCTACCACACACTGTTACACGCACTACTACACACACTGCTACATCTACCACACACTGCTACATCTATCACACACTACTACATCTACCACACACTACTACACACACTGCTACATCTACCATACACTGCTACATCTACCACACACTACTACCACACACTGCTACATCTATCACACATAACTACCACACACTGCTACATCTACCACACACTACTACCACACACTGCAACATCTACCACACACTGCTACATCTACCACACGCTACTACCACACACTGCTACATCTACCACACACTACTACCACACACTGCAACATCTACCACACACTGTTACATCTACCACACACTACTACACACACTGCTACATCTACCATACACTGCTACATCTACCACACACTACTACCACACACTGCTACATCTATCACACATAACTACCACACACTGCTAAATCTACCACACACTGCTACCACACACTGCTACATCTACCACACACTGCTACATCGACCACATGCTGCTACACACACTACTACCACACACTACTACATCTACCACACACTGCTACATCTACCACACACTACTACACACACTGCTACATCTACCACACACTGCTACATCTACCACACACTACTACCACACACTGCTACATCTACCACACACTACTACCACACACTGCTACATCTACCACACACTACTACATCTACCACACACTGCTACATCTACCACACACTACTACCACACACTGCTACATCTACCACACACTACTACCACACACTGCTACATCTACCACACACTACTACACACACTGCTACATCTACCAAACACTGCTACATCTACCACACACTACTACCACACACTGCTATATCTACCACACACTACTTCATATACCACACACTGTTACACGCACTACTAGACACACTGCTACATCTACCAAACACTGCTACATCTACCCCACACTGCTACATCTACCACACACTGTTACATCTACCACACAATACTACCACACACTGCTACATCTACCACACACTACTACCACACACTGCTAAATCTACCACACACTTCTACCACACACTGCTACATCTACCACACACTGCTACCACACACTGCTACATCTACCACACACTGCTACTACACACTGCTACATCTACCACACACTGCTACATCTACCCCACACTGCTACATCTACCACACACTGCTACCACACACTGCTACATCTACCCCACACTATTACATCTACCACATGCTGCTACATTTACCACACACTGCTACACCTACCACAGACTGCTAAATCTACCACACACTGCTACATCTACCACACACTACTACACACACTACTACCACACACTGCTACATCTACCACACACTGCTACCACACACTGCTACATCTACCACACACCACTACTACACACTGCTACATCTACCACACACTACTACATCTACCACACACTGCTACACACACTACTACATCTACCACACACTGTTACATTATCACACACTGCTACGTCTACCACACACTACTACATCTATCACACACTGCTACATTTACCACACACTGCTACATCTACCACACACTGCTACAGCTACCACACACTGCTACATCTACCACACACTACTACATCTACCACACACTGCTACATCTACTACACACTACTACCACAGACTGCTACATCTACCACACACTACTACACACACTACTACATCTACCACACACTGCTACATCTACCACACACTGCTACAGCTACCACACACTGCTATATCTACCACACACTACTACATCTACCACACACTGCTACACACACTACTACATCTACCACACACTGTTACATTATCACACACTGCTACGTCTACCACACACTGCTACATCTTCTACACACTGCTACATCTACCACACACTGCTACATCTACTACACACTACTACATCTACTACACACTACTACCACACACTGCTACATCTACCACACACTACTACACACACTGCTACATCTACCACACACTACTACACACACTACTACATCTACCACACACTGCTAGATTTATCACACACTGCTACGTCTACCACACACTGCTACATCTACCACACACTACTACATTTACATTTACATTTTCGTCATTTAGCAGACGCTCTTATCCAGAGCGACTTACAAATTGCTACATACCGTATTTTCCGCACTATAAAGCGCACCGGATTATAAGGCGCACCTTCAATGAATGGCCTATTTTAGAACTGTTTTCATATATAGGGTGCACCGGATTATAAAGCGCATAGAATAGAAGATACTGCAGTCAAACGTTTGACTGGGGTTGCGTTATGCATCCACTAGATGGAGCTGTGCTAAAGGGAATGTCAACAAAACAGTCAGATAAAGTCAAACTTTATTAAGCGTTCTGACAACAATTTTGGGGTCTTTATACACACACAAGTGGTGTGGGACTGTGAGTAAGCACAGTACCGGTGTTTACTGACTACGGTAGCCGTAATGCTGCAAGCGGTGCGGCTTTGTAGTTTACCAGTCGTACTGAAACATTTCATTATTATTAAATTGTTTTTATTGGTTTTTCATACTAAAACATTTTGACAGAGCGCCTTGAGCGCCGTGTACAACCAGTATGGATCAACCAATTAACCAATTGATCCATATATAAGGCGCTCCGGATTATAAGGCGCACTGTCGTTTTTTGAGAAAATTAAAGGCTTTTAAGTGCGCCTTATAGTGCGGAAAATACGGTACTCACTGACTGATAGGGAATGTGCTGACACTCCATACACACACATACAAACATTACATCAGAGATCTATGACTCACAGAGAGACCCTGTGGTACTAGAAATATGGTCATCTACCAGAGGAGGCTGGTGGGAGGATTTATAGGAGGACGGGCTCATTGTAATGGCTGGAATGGAAAAAATGGAACGGTATCAAACACATCAAACATATGAAAACCACATCGATTCCATTCCAGCCATTACAATGAGCCCGTCCTCCTAGCTCCTCCCACCAGCCTCCACTGACTGTCATCTACCCCCCGAGTTCAGCGAGAGCCAGACATATGTAAGATGCAAGCAGGAGACAGCAGGATGACCAGACTGAGACAGTAGGATGACCAGACTGAGACAGTAGGATGACCAGGCTGAGACAGTAGGATGACCAGGCTGAGACAGTAGGATGACCAGGCTGAGACAGTAGGATGACCAGGCTGAGACAGTAGGATGACCAGGCTGAGACAGTAGGATGACCAGGCTGAGACAGTAGGATGACCAGACTGAGACAGTAGGATGACCAGGCTGAGACAGTAGGATGACCAGGCTGAGACAGTAGGATGACCAGGCTGAGACAGTAGGATGACCAGGCTGAGACAGTAGGATGACCAGGCTGAGACAGTAGGATGACCAGACTGAGACAGCAGGATGACCAGGCTGAGACAGCAGGATGACCAGGCTGAGACAGTAGGATGACCAGGCTGAGACAGTAGGATGACCAGGCTGACACAGTAGGATGACCAGGCTGAGACAGTAGGATGACCAGGCTGAGACAGTAGGATGACCAGATTGAGACAGCAGGATGACCAGGCTGAGACAGTAGGATGACCAGGCTGAGACAGCAGGATGACCAGGCTGAGACAGTAGGATGACCAGGCTGAGACAGTAGGATGACCAGGCTGAGACAGTAGGATGACCAGACTGAGACAGTAGGATGACCAGACTGAGACAGTAGGATGACCAGATTGAGACAGTAGGATGACCAGACTGAGACAGTAGGATGACCAGGCTGAGACAGTAGGATGACCAGATTGAGACAGCAGGATGACCAGGCTGAGACAGTAGGATGACCAGGCTGAGACAGTAGGATGACCAGGCTGAGATAGTAGGATGACCAGGCTGAGACAGTAGGATGACCAGGCTGAGACAGTAGGATGACCAGGCTGAGACAGCAGGATGTCACAGAATATACTGTACATACTGACATCACTCACGCTACCGTTTCATTCTCATACACACAAGAAATACGTACCCATACACACAAAATAATGTAGCAAACAGGTATTTTATAAACGTACGTAGTAGGGCCCAGAAAACCCCAAGTTTTTCCAGACTAGGAGAGACTCGGGGGTTCTAGTCATAGGTGTGTGTCCCCCCTGGACAGCAGGATTATGTTTATGCTTTGCAGGTTTCCATGGCAGCGGGCCACGCCACGTCCAGTGGTCCTACGGTCACCCTGGTGCAGCTGCCCAACGGTCAGACGGTCCAGGTTCACGGGGTCATCCAGGCCTCTCAGCCCTCTGTCATACAGTCACCACAGGTCCAGACTGTTCAGGTGAGTAGACATTTTCATCTAACCTTTCATTTATAGAGGTTTGTCTCATTATGATAAAAATACCTTAGCTAAAACTTTAGCTTAGATACAATAACTTTGCACCCCGGTACAACTCTGACCACCACAACAGGCCACAAGAAGAATATACTGTGATAGAGCAAGTATTATTACTAGCCCAGCACTAACACACCTGATTGAACTGTTCCAGATCTCCACCATAGCAGAGAGTGAAGACTCCCAGGAGTCAGTGGACAGTGTGACTGACTCTCAGAAACGCAGAGAGATCCTCTCACGTCGCCCCTCATACAGGTACACGTTGATGTGTGTGTGTGTGTGTGTGTGTGTGATAATGCTGTACTGTGAGTACTGTTAGTTTGTGTGTGTGTTTTATCTAACGTCCTGACCTCTGACCCTAACAGGAAGATCCTGAATGACCTGTCGTCAGGTGACACCCCGGGGGTTCCCAGGATTGAGGAAGAGAAGTCGGAAGAGGACCCAGCACCCGCCATCACCACGGTTACCATGCCCACATCATGCCCCATCTACCAGACCAGCAGTGGCCAGTACAGTACGTCACCTTTGACCCTTTGTTCTTTTACTCAACAATGTCACTGACAAAGAGGTTATTTACAGTAAGAGGGTAGTTTAAGCAAGATCTTTAGTTGCTTATGTTGCAACCTTATTCACAAACTGTCTTTTCCTTCTCTCTCTGTCTCTCTCTGTCTCTTCTCTCTCTCTCTCTCTCTCCGTCTCGCTCCTCTCTCTCTCTGTATCTCTTCTCTCTCTCCGTCTCTCTCCTCTCTCTCTCTGCCTCTCTCTCTCGCTGTCTCTCTCGCTCATCTCTATCTCTCTCTCTCTCTCTCATCTCTCTCTCTGATCTCTCTCTCTCTCATCTCTCTCTCTCTCTGATCTCTCTCTCTGATCTCTCTCTCTCTCTCTCTCTCTGTCTCTCTCTCTCTCATCTCTCTATCTGTCTCTCTCTCTATCTGTCTCTCTCTCTCTCTCTCTCTCATCTCTCTCTGATCTCTCTCTCTCATCTCTCTATCTGTCTCTCTCTCTATCTGTCTCTCTCTCTCATCTCTCTCTCTCATCTCTCTCTCTGATCTCTCTCTCTCATCTCTCTCTCATCTCTCTATCTGTCTCTCTCTCTATCTGTCTCTCTCTCATATCTCTCTCTCATCTCTCTCTCTGATCTCTCTCTCTCTCTCTCTGCCTCTGCCTCTCTCATTCTCTCTCGCCCCGTCCCTCTCACCTCCCTCTCCTCTCCCAGTCGCCATCACCCAAGGCGGTGCGATCCAGTTGGCCAATAACGGAACAGATGCGGTCCAGGGACTGCAGACCCTGACCATGTCCAACACTGCGGCCGCCCAGCAGGGCACCACCATCCTGCAGTACGCCCAGACCTCAGACGGCCAGCAGATCCTGGTGCCCAGCAACCAGGTGGTAGTGCAAGGTGAGTGGTAGTGCAAACACTGGCCTTACCTCTTGATATGGATAAACACACAAACAGACAATCGGCGTGTTTGAATGGAATCAGTTTGAGCAGGGAGAGGCACAGAATTGCTTCTGCACATTATCAGTGATTCTGCACATTACAACTGCAATGTAGTAGATTTCAAACACATGGCTCCATATTTGACCTCCTGTATCATTCCATTGTTCCCCAGCTGCGTCTGGAGATATGCAGGCCTACCAGATCCGCACGGTCCCCAACAGCACCATCGCCTCTGGGGTGGTCATGGCTTCCTCCCCTGCCCTGTCTGGCCAGGGGGGCCCAGAGGTAGAAGTCACCCGCAAGAGAGAGGTCAGACTCATGAAGAATAGGTAAGGACATATAGTCAGAGTGAGGTTCTCTTTAGTTATGGTCCACTGTGAACTCAATTTAGCCAAGACCTGTGCGACTTCTAGTAAAACATTATAATGGCTCATACATGCTACAAGTAAAGCATTACACCTGTCTGCATTAAGTAAAGTGTAACCAAGAACCTAGAGAGATGCTGTGTAACATCCCATGCTAGCTGAGCCAATAGCCGGTGGTTTCCCTGACTGTGTCTTGGTCCTTGTTGTCACACAGAGAGGCGGCCCGCGAGTGTCGCAGGAAGAAGAAGGAGTATGTCAAGTGTCTGGAGAACCGCGTTGCCGTGCTGGAGAACCAGAACAAAACCCTCATAGAGGAACTGAAAGCTCTTAAAGACCTGTACTGCCATAAATCTGAGTAGCCCCAAACTACCCCATCATACCCCCCAAACCTTACCCAGTGGGCATCAGACTGCACATCAACCTGTACAGAAACTCTGCCAAGCGTTTGCCCACAGACATGACCCCTGACATCTGAAGCAAGAGGATGTGAGAGAGAAGACAGAATGAAAATGGATTGATGGACGGGAGATTAGTGACGGACAGTGCTTTGTGGGAATTGTAGTTTTGTAAGTAAACACGACCACCCCGGCCCATACGTCCCCCAATCTCCCATCCACCAATCCATTTTCACCCTGTCTTCTCTCTCACATCCTCTTGCTTCCACTCCTTCTTCTCCCGCTCACTTGTTATCCACCTTTCCATCTTTCTTCTCCTCTCCCAACTTCTCTCAATATTATCCCATCGTGGAACACGAAGGATGAGGATTCCTTTGTCAGTTGTGGATCCAGAGATAACGTGATGAAACAAAACACTAACTCTTACACTATTCAAGCTTCTTGTTTGGGGTTTGTTTACTGGGAAGTCAAGTCACAGACTTCCGACATCGTTAGTCTTTTTTAATTAACCTGAAGCCAATCAAACAAGAGGGTTAGCGTCTGACTGTCCAATAAGCTCAAGAGGAGGTCAAAACAAGGAAGTCAAGACAGCCTCTAGAACCCTGGTATTGGGTATTGGAGTCAGTTAGGACATGTATATGAGATTGCTCTACAGTAGATCAGATGAGATCAGATCATGTTGTTTTGAGTTACACCTCCATGAGCAAGATAACCGATCAACTCGGATTCATCTTCCATTTCAAGTGTCTTGGGTGTTTTCTTCCTTTTGTTACTTGCTGATATCTGAGATTTTATTAACTTTTGTTACACTCTAAAGATGTAGGTTGTTGCTGGGTGGTGGTGGAATTTGGATCCCATAAAACTACTAAAGGAAACACATTCATGTCTGAAGATAGGAACCAATTGTCAGTACACTCCACATAGCCTGAAATTCACCCAAGTAAATCTTGCTGGAATAGATCATTTTGTAATCTCCGGCATAGATACAGACACATATTTACAGTGAGTGTACTACTGTACATGCATACATATGATTACATTAACAATATGTTAGTAGGTTTACATAGGACTTGGGAATCCATCTTCTAACGTCACAGACAGAGATACTTTGTGTTCTGTTTATGATTGGATAAAGTAGTACCATATTGCATTACATATTAGTTATTTTTCTTTTGATATTATTACTGTACGTGGAGCATACAGCATGTGTAGATTTTACTATGATATTTCTATTGATTTGGAAAAAACATTGTTATGCATAATATGAAACCAAAATAGATGTACGTATTTGTATCATGCATTGCAGTAAATAAAATTGAAACAATATACATCTATATTCCTTTAGTTTACCAGGCTTATCACAATGTCGGCAGCTAAAAGGCCTTTTTGAAACTCCTCTGCTCATCTTTAGGTTTTGTTAACCTAACGTAGCAGGCGTTTCTGTCTTTCTGGTCCTGACGAGAAAAATTAACTGTCAGGAGAAGTTCTCTTCTGCACTGTTGAACCAATCCAGTAAATGTGGAGGAGGAGTTAAGATGGAGTGTCGCCTTGTTAACGTCCAAAACGGAAGTCTCATCACAGGCTCTCTTTCCATTTCCCTTGAAAAGCGGATGCATCCGGTAGTTTCCGACCCGTAGAGAGTGCCTTTTCTAGACAGGCGAGTGGACAGCCTGTTTGAAGCTATTACGACCCACAAGATATATCAGTTCAATTATGGCTCTAGGTTTCATTTTGCTGTAAATGGCTAAGAAATCAATTTGATGCTTCCTGCCACACCACTCATCTGTACAGAGGACTGAGAGACCCAAGTGGTTGGTTGTAAAAGCCTCGAGCGAATGTTGTAACAGGTTTAATACAAATGTATTTTATCACAGAAGGCCTGTGACATTTATCTTTTTTTTTTACTTTTTATCTTTTTCCCCATAGAAAAGGCAGCAACACCATGATGTAACGAAATCTGTTTTCCTTTTTGTTAGGTATTATGTCATGTGTAATGTCACGGTACTGTAAATGCATTTGTTTTCGTTTTGCTGTTGGGGTGGGGATAAAGAGTAGCCTAAATATGACTGATCAAGTTTTTAATGTTTGTATTTTTACTGTGTTTGTATGTTGAGATTAAGTCAATCCAGTGTTGCTCTTTTTTTATACATTAAAGGACTGTTTAAAATGTACTGTATTCATCATGTTATGTGAATATTGTAAAAAGGAAAGTGGGTTGGGTTGGGGTGAAATGGTCACAGAAAGAAATGTGCTTCTGATTGTACAGAGGTAGCACTGTAATTTTGTTATTCTGTTGTGAGCAAACGGCGAAGCCATCCATTGAGTCGTATGGATCATCCCCTTTCCCTGGCCTTACTCTATTTCACACAGACGATTTGAGATGATAAATGGCAGAGGTTATCTCTTAGCAGAGCTTTTTCAGGGTAGATTATGCATTCATGCTGAGGGGATGCAATTTGACACAGCACACCTTGAGCTTCAGCTTTGCCGGCTTTGAAAAACCCCAGTTATGTTATGACAGAAGTGCAGATCTGACCAGAGCAGGACCCAGTTTACCAAAAGCATATTTTGAAAAATTATAAATTTCACAGGCCTCTGTGATAAAATACATTTGTAATAAACCTGTTACAACCAACCACTTAGGGCTCTCGGTCCTCTGTACAGATGAGCAGTGCGGCAGGCAGCATCATTTTGATTTCTTAGCCATTTAGAGCTAAATGAAACCTAGAGCATTTTGGGAAACCGGGCCCAGGTCAATGGCTCTAACAACACAGCAGGTGAGATTTGCTTGAAAAGAAGCTGAATTGTCATCTTGACAAAATACCAGTGAAGATACCAATAGGTCAATTTGCCTATAGGCTTGTTTATTTGCATTTAGTTCAAGTAGCTGAATGAATTAAAGAATATCTATAGCTTATAATGGTTTGATTTGTGGAGCATTTTGAGGTTCATAGCAACCTGGCTTTACTTCTTGCATGAACAGCCTGTCATAGCCAAACTTTGAACAATAACATTTTTATAAACTTTTGTTCCCCGTTTGTATATTGCTAAGTTGTAATCTTTAAATACTGTTTATTGTACATAATGTAATCCTGTTAGGGGAGGTTTTATTGTGTTCCAGTTGTGTATCAATCAGTTGTATATACTGTGAACAGCATTACCTTGCTAAACACGCCACACTCTAGACAGATTTGAAAGTGCTTTGTAACATTTATTGTACCGCTCTTTTGGAAACATTTATGCCACAATAAATTGCATTCAAAGTGTCTTATTTGTCATAATGTGATCAAATGTGATCAAACCTTAAAACGTATAAGCTACAGGGGCCTAATAGCACCGCTTCTGTTTTCACCCAATGAGGAACCTTCCTGCTGTCCTGGATGTGTGACAATACCTTTTCATATTAGGAACATAAAGTACCTTTATCAAGGTTGGGGTGAGGAAGTGAAGAGAACATTTTCAACAGGAGTTATACTCTTTTTTTGTCTACATGAAGCCGTCTTATAATTCATGCCAAACCATAGCTCATAATCAATGGTACAGGTGAGGCCTCTACGAGTTCCTATAGATACCCAATCCACCAACATCCAGTTAAAGTGATAACATTGATTGAAACGCTCACTAAGTTTAAAAGGGCGCTGAGAGAGCTTTTTGGACAGACAGACAGAGCAATGCCATGATGTTGTGGAACACTTGCTCTAGGGTCTATAGTCATTAACCACATACACCATAGGCTTGATACAGACTTGCTGAGGAAGCTCTTAGGACTAATAGCTGTGTTGACAATGGTATAGAGAATCAATATGGTTGATGATCCCAGATGATATTACACACCAGTGACATCAACCAACACAACAGGACACAATTAGGGGCTTCAATCCAACTCATATAGGCCTGCTTGTCACTGCCTGAGTTTCTTCTGATAGCTACATAATGTATTGTCCTCTTGTAGCAGAAGGCTATGTGCTCATTTTTAAACCAAGATTGTATCAAATTTTGGCCTTCAATGGTGACATCACCATGCAGTAAATTAGTTAATAGACAAAAGATCATTCCAAACCTCTCTGCCAATAACAGCTCATTTTCTGTTTTCCTCTCCTCACTCAGACCACTCCCAGACAGTCCTAGCAAAAGCTAAGAAGCTACATATATTTTTTATTTTACTATTTTAATTGAACATGATCACAGTATAAAGGTACTTAAAAACGGCTGCATTGGACCTTTAAGAATAATTTAGGCACAGTCCTCTCCGTGGTTTTTGTCCAATCAAATGGATGATTAACCAAGAGGTAGTCTTTATATGGGTGGAACAACTTGATTGACATGTACATAGAGCAATGAGAGAAGGACACTCTTGATTATAAAAATTTTTAAGACCAATAGGGATGAAGATGTATGCACTGAATGTAGTTATTGGTCAAAATTAATTTAGACTGACACGCGTTTCAACCAATGGCTATCGAAACATTCACCTTTGTTTTGAGTAATTAATGGAATTCTGTAAGCGGGTGGGTCAATTTTGCGTGCCAGAGGTGCGTTCAGTTCGCTTGAACGTTTGCTACATTGCGGAACGGTTTGTACTGAACAACTCGTTTCCCAAAAATGTTATTGAACAGGCTTTGAGGTTTGTTTCCTCACGTTTGGTGGGTGTAGCTTGAAGCAATGAGTGACGAATTTGCGAATTTACAGGGCAGTGGCCTACAGTGTTGCCAACTTAGTGACTTTGTCGCTATATTTAGCGAGTATTCAGCATCACATTTTCAAAAAATCAACTAGCGACAAATCTAGTAACTTTTTCTGGTGTTATTGGAGACTTTTGGAGACTCTGACGTGAAAGCACGTATCGTTCTTACTCTTCTCAACGAGCAGCGGGTGCTGCCGTGGGCCCCACCCCCGGCATACATTCAGGGCGGGATGTAAATGTAAAATGTTCTTTGTCTAAAATAAATCACTGCACAAAAATAAATCACTGCATTTGACTCACACAGCCTCAGTCACTTGCTCACCTCGTCCACTGTGTGTGTGCCTCTCTGTGACATAAGCTAAACATCTAGCTGGCTAGCTCATCACGTCTCAGTCTAAACTGTACACTCAAAAATACAGAAAGGAGTGGGAATCAAACCCTGAATTCAAAGGCTGGTTGAAGCTGTTTATTGGAGATGATACACTGCCTGTATTGTGATGTGTATTCTTTAATGAATTAGGAGATAGAACTGGGTTAATCACGAACATTGAGTTAGAATTGTTTGTTACTGGGCTAGGAATTTAATTGGGCCATTTCACTGTGTGTGTGTGAGGGAGTAGAGAGGAAATCTGCCCTAGGGTCAAATTGCTTGCTCTTACTTAAATCCATGGCTGTCTTATCTGATGAGAGACTGAAACTAGCTTGTGGCTTTTGTCTCTCTCTTCAAACACAGTGAAGGGAGTGGCACCAGGGTTGAATAGAGTTTGGGCAAGACCTTTGTCTCCTTGGTATCTTCTTGATTGATTACAGCATGAGGGGGTGAGGTTTGTGTATGATTCAATAATTTAGGGCCTTGTCATGTTTAAACTAAACATGAGCGTGTGTGCAAGACAGGGGAGTGAGTGATTGGTTGGGTAATAGTTCAGCCATCCTCAGGGACAAAGGAAGTGGGTGTGGAGTGATAAAGAGCGGGAAACTGAAGAGGGAGGGATTTAGAGCTAGAAGAGTTGGGGATGATGGTATATAATGTGACGTGAGGAAAACAGAACGGGATGCCACTCTGCAGACTGGTATCGGCTTTGTTGAAAACTTTAATAAAGTCATTTCTTGATGTAACAAAAACTCTGTAAGACCTTATTTGTAATAAAGTATAGTGGTTATTTTCCACAACATATTTGGCGATCCCGGCAGGACTGGTTAGAGATCTTTGATTGCTTTACCGTCTGAGAAAGTTTGAGCGACTCACACAGACTCAGTGGCCACTGTTTGAAAGGTAAGCTTCGTTCTTACTTAAACTGTGTGTTTCGATCAAGCTGAATCTGAGGGTGGGGTACGGAAGGGTTCTCTCCAGAAATTTAAGGACCAGATTTAGCAGAAGAAGCAGAGTTTTTGTTGGAATGAGGAATAAACATGCATGCAATGTGATTGTTGAAAAGTGTAAATAAGTTAAATCCTGTGGTACCGCTGTGGAGAGCTAAGTTAGCACTCCAGAGGGCTGGAAGAGCAGGTGGCTAGCCAAGAGTTGTACATAAGACTGTAGTGTACATAAGACTGAGAGGGCCTACGGTACCGCTCTAACGTGGAGTTCATCGTTAGAGGACTGCTCGGGTAGGTGTGCATTATCCTGATTGAGGTAATGCACAAATTAGACAGCTAAAATTAAGTAAGTCATCCTGAGTAGGTGACACCAGAAATTGGAAGTAGCGCCGGGCATCCTGAGTAGGTGAACGGTTGTGAACAGCCACCAGGGCTTCAAAGTATAGAGAAATAATAAGATAGAGTAGGTCTGCTCATCTTGTGCGGGGGAATAATTTGTTTGAGCGGCTGTGGTTCATTCAATTGTGATTAAGTCGTCATTTGGTCAGCTTCGTTCAATCGTCTGACACTATTGTTCGTCCTGCTTGTTGACCCACACAGATAAGCACGAGTGGCGGCTTATCTGTGTGGGTGATTGGACAACAAAAAGAAATCCTGTAAATAATAGCCTTGTCTTTGTGGAGAAAGTGTAAGGAAAGGGACTATATTTTAGGTCGTTTGAAGCTTCTAAGGCTGGTGGAGAAAGGGAAAGCCCAATCTTGCAATAGGGAAAGAAGAATTAATAGTAAGTGGATATTCATTTACTAACGTAAAGGAGAGAGAGAGAAATCCTGTTGAAGGAACAGGTCACGTGTACGGGAGTGATCATATGACGTCGACACATTGAATTTCGGTCAACTTTTAGGGGGTAATTAAAGTTGGGAAATTTAGAAGGGATATAGGATCATGGTAAAATTGACCATAGTAAAGGAATATTCCGGTAGGTTATGCAAATAGTGATGAAGCGTGTTTGAGAACAACGTTGTGTGAATGTGATATGATGAAGAGATAAAGAGGTGTGTATGATAATGTTATAGAGCGTGTGGATAATACGCTTTTTTATATAATAATATCTTGGGGGGTGTATAACGCGGCCTGGCATAGAATAGTGTGAGATCAGTGACCAGTCTATAGGATTCTGAGAGGATGCTATGACTGAGGGATGGGGGTCTAGGGCACATCGGCAGATTTTTCGCCTGGTCGGCTCGGGGATTAGAACCGGCGACCTTTCCGTTGCTGGCACGGTGCTCTTGACCACTAGGATACCTGCCGCCCGAATGAGTTGATCATTTGAAAACGACTGAGAATATAATTGGAATTTGGAATAGTGAATTGAATATGGATGTGAATTAAATGTATGCTTGTAAATTATAGCAAGTGTTTGTTTTACTAATTGGAGCATAATCAGAAAGGACAGTTACAGAAATTGAATAGCGGGCTGGCAATTGCCATGGAGCTGTGGCAATGAGTTGAATTGAGAACAAAGGAAAATAATTTATGGCTCTAGTTCGCGGGTAAAAGAGAGACAGACCAGCTAGTACGAATCAAGCTGGAGGAGATATTTCAAGTAGAAGTCTAAATAGTGGAATGGAAAACAGTGCTTTGACAAATTCTAATTGTTATTACTTTATTCGATAGGTAGCTTAACACAAGTGATGTATGCGAATAGTTGGTGAATTCTAGAACAATAATTTATTTTCATTACGTGAACCAGGGGATGCAATGAGCTTTGGCTATTATGCTGAGGGAATAGCACCAATTTATAGTGGGTTCTAGATTTGTTGAATAAACAAACTTATATTTCAAACTAAAGTAATGCAATAGGCTACAATTATAACATTATCAGAAAAAGGCACAATTTAATGAAAAATAGTTATTACAAGTGTCATTGATCCAGTAATGATAGAAGGATAGTAGAGGAAAGGCAAGGGATACAATCTCATTTAGGGAAATAAGAAGAGTATGAAGATATATTAGGGAGAAAATACCATTAACTGAGGGATATAAAAACGTTTAGCTGAGAAAGACAACAGGACTAACTTACCTTACACCCTAATATAGACACTGGACCACACAGGAAGTAGAGATGGCAGGAACACCAGTAGCAGAAAATAGTAATATTGGTAATCTCTGACAAATGGGAAAAAAGGACCAGGAAAATAGTAACTAAATGGCCAAATGAGGGAACATTTGATGTAATAGTGTGCGAGGAAATGGATAAGATAAGGGAACAAAGAATAAGAAGAAAATTAGAAGAGAGAGAAAGAGAGAAAATGGAGAGAGGGAGTGAACCAAAAAAGGCTGGTTCAACTACACCACCACACGCAGAAGGGGGGCAGTATTCCAGGTCACAAGTTTAGTCTCAATAACAGGGAATGTAGAGATAGAAGGAGAAAAAAGGAAGCAGCAGGTTTCCACACCAAGGAGAGGAGAACAATCACATTTAGGTATAAACTGTTCTTTTGGACTAGGGGACAGGACTAACTTTTTGTAGGTTCTGGATTGATTACACAACAATTTATATTTTTACTAAAATCAAGGCAGCAAATTGAAATGATTAGAATACTGGAAAGTGGTTATGGGTTTGTTATGTTATAGGTGTATATTCCACTTAATGAAACATTAAAATGTCTGATGTGTCTTGATTGGGAGTCTTTCTTCACGGATTGATGGAAATCCCCTACAGTATGAATGATGACGGAGATGTAGGAGACCACGTCACAAACAACATTTTAATAGATACTTGGGATCAAATATCACTGATTCCTTACACTGAGGAATTGACTGTATTTGTGAGAGGGAAAAGTATTACATTCAGTGGGGTTAAAGAATTCTTCCGAGGGTCAAAGATAATGAATTCTGAAAGGTGAAATGTAAATTGACAGTATGTATGGGTGACAGCGCGAATGAGGGTTACAAATAGTCAAATGGTGTTTCATGCTGCATTTAAACAATCGCTAGAGGGGTTGAATTTGAGTGTTATGGATTGTAGTAAAGTGTTATGGGCGTCGAATGACGATGACGCTAATGGGCGAAACCATCATCACATTAGTAAACGATTTCATAGGAGGGGGGCCACAGGGCATGTGGGAGAGTACAACCAACAAGGCAAGAGATTGCATATTTGAGTTTCCGACATCACGAAGCATGTTGGGCGTGATTGAGTGGTAGCAGTGCGGCTAAGGAAAAGCACAGGGGTTTAAATCTTATGGGATTTTATTTCGTTTTATGTGCGCTGGATTGTGGAATTCACCGGAGAAGGGAGCAGTCACAAGTGATGTTCTTGAGGGTTGTCTGAAAGGAGGGATCAGGAGATGTGGCAAGAGAGTGAGAATTTCGAATTTCGATTGTGTGGATTGATTAAGAGGTATCAAAATGGAAACTAACTAAATGTGTACTTTTTCTTCCAGGAGAAAGGGGGGAGTGATTCCCTTTTCTTTGAAATATTTTCTGAGACTATAAATAAGGCCTGGCCATTTTTTTTTTTTTTTTTCGGGGGATGGATCAGCTTAATATTGCACATAGATTGTATCTTCTATCAATTGTCTGCATCACTTCCAATCCCCCATGTTTTTTTTATTTTTTATATATATATATTCCCCTTTATTACTTTTCAACCCCACCATCCTTTCCCTACTTGGAGTAAATTAGTGAACAACAACGCCCAGGCCTCTACTTCCGGTCTATACTTACTATCTACACCTTATGGACAGAGTTAATTTTACAATAATTCTATATCTATATATATATATATATACACATACACACAATATATATATATATATATATATATATATATATATATATATATATATATACATATTTATTTATTTTTTTGCTCCTGAACTTCTACTCTCAACCTCTCCGATCATTTTCATGATGTCCATCCGGTTTGCTTCTAAATGCCATATCTTTCTAACTGTGCTCTTTCCCAAAAGCTCCCAACATACAACCTATATACTTATTATGGACACAGTATGCTTACATTATTAGCTATCTTTGTTATTATTTGTTGTTATTTGTTATTAGTCCCATCCTTCAACTCTATTCAATACCTCCCATCTATCTCTTAACACCATCCATATAGGATTTCTATTTGCCATATATATTTCAACCATACTGTGATGTTTTACAAAAGTTCTGAACCTTTCTATTCTCATTGCTTCTACAGATTGTGAATTAAAAATAAACATTTTTGCTAAAAGTATTATTATATTATTGATTGATTGACTATGACTTTTCAGATCACCCAGTAATGCTATCTGCAAGGTTAGTTCCAGGTAAATATTGCAATCCTTTAGCCATTCCTGGACCTGTGTCCAAAAACAAGCTACAAATGGACAGAACCAAAACAAATGATCTAATGATTCTATCTCTTCACAGCAAAATCTGCAGAGCTGGGAAGATTGTATCCCCCATATAAATAACATTCTATTGGTAGCAAGAATTTTATATAATAATTTAAATTGAAAGATTCTAATTTTTGAATCCGGTGTCGTTTTGCGTGTCAGTTCATAAACACTATGCCATGGGATCGGTACGTCAAAGATCTCTTCCCAACTATTTTGCAATCTATATGGGACTGCTGTCAATCCTTTGGTCCTTAAGTGAAACTGATATACTTTTTTATTTATCACAGTTTTCCTTAACCAATTATGTTCTTTAATGCAAGGCCGACAGACAAGTTCCTTACTTTCTCCCCCTTCAACTTTCCTCTTCCACTTTTTGCGGTAAGGCTGCAATTATTTGGTTGTAATTTTGGGTAGAGCAGACATTTCCATATGTTTTTATTAGCTGCATGTGCGACATAACTCCACCAGTCCTACCGATGATATCATTTACGAAGATTATACCTTTTTTTAAACATTCTGTCAATAAATATAGGTTTTTTGTCAATTAGTATATTTGAATTTAACCACAATATTTGTTGCATTATTTGTTCTGTCGTTTCTGGAGGATTAAATTGAAATTGCAACCAACTTTCTATGGCTTGTTTTAGAAATAGTGACATTTGGGAGATTATTTCCTTTTCAAATAACTGAAAGTGAGAGGTTGTAATCTGAATAAAGGGAAAAAGGCCTTTCTTGAACAGTGGGTGAGACAATCTTACTAATTTGCTTGAGAACCAGTTCGGATTTAAGTATAACTTTTGGATGACTGAAGATTTTAGTGATAGGTCTAATGCTTTAATATTTAATAATTTCTGTCCTCCGAATTCATATTCATTATATAAATATGCTCTTTTAATTTTGTCTGGCTTGCCGTTCCAAATAAAATTGAATATTTTTTTCTCATATAATTTAAAAACTGTTTGCTAGGCGTAGGCAAGACCATAAGCAAATAGGTAAACTGGGATAATACTAAAGAGTTAATCAGGTGATTTTTCCACAAATTGACAGGTATTTTCCTTTCCATGGTAGTAAGATCTTATCTATTTTTGCTAACTTTCTATTAAAATTTATTGAAGTGAGATCATTTATTTCCTTTGGGATATGTATTCCGAGTATATCCACATCACCATCAGACCATTTTATTGGTAAACTACATGGTAATGTAAAAATTGTATTTTTTAGTGATCCAATACGTAATATAGTACATTTGTCATAATTTGGTTTTAATCCAGAGAGGTTAGAAAATGTATCTAGATCCTCTATGAGGCTGTGGAGGGATTCTAGTTGTGGATCTAAAAGAAAACATGAATCATCTGCGTACAATGACACCTTTGTTTTTAAGCCCTGTATTTCTAATCCTCTGATATTATTATTGGATCTGATTTTAATAGCTAACATCTCGATGGCCACAATAAATAGATATGCCGATAGTGGACAACCTTGTTTCACTCCTCTTGACAGTTTGAAACTTTCTGAGAAATAGCCATTATTTACTATTTTACACCTAGGGTTACTATACATGATTTTGACCCATTTTATAAGAGATTCTCCAAAATTGAAATGCTCCAGGCATTTATATATGAATTCAGTCGAACTTTATCAAATGCCTTTTCGAAGTCTGCTATGAATAGCAGGCCTGGTTTCCCATATTTTCCATAGTGTTCTATTGTTTCCAATACTTGCCTTATATTGTCTCCAATGTATCTTCCATGTAAAAAACCTGTCTGATTAGAATGAATAATATCCGACAATACCTTTTTAATTCTATGCGCTATACATTTTGCTAGGATTTTTGCATCACAACACTGAAGTGTAAGGGGCCTCCAATTTTGTAAATGGACTGGATCTTTATATTTTCCACTTGTATCCTGTTTCGGCCATTTTTTGTTTGTTTATTGTTTTACTATATGGTGTTCAAATAACCACAAACAAACCACTTAGTATGAAATGTTAGCTGTATAGGATTTTTATTTGTATTTTAGTTTTTTTCACGGGATGGAAGTGAAATATCTTAAAGGGGCAAACACATGTAATTTGGGCTTTTATTTACTGAGGGATAAGTAAATACGTGTGATTTATTTTGAAAAGAGCTGTACTAAAGACATACTGTACAATACAACATTTATGAAATGTTTTGACGGTTGTTAATGAGTAGTATACTATTTGATGGAACAATTAATTGAATGATTTCAATGACCTCTGCAATCTGTCCTGGCTTTATGGTGTGGCCTGATCACCCACACTGTAAATCTTGGAGGCATGCTGAATTGGGGGTTGATTATAATAAGGAATGGTAAAGAAGTATATCATTTGGCATTAATCCTATATATCATCCCAAACAGGACAAAGATGAAGTGAGAGAGTTAGTCTTGAAGGAGAGATATCCTTGAATAATGTTATTGAATGCAATTGGGTTAAAATATCATCAAGGGTTGTCATTTTAAGTTCAGTTATTATTTTTGGTTTAACAAGCAGAGGGGAAGGTGTTAACAATTTTAATGTTTTTTGGGCTTACATGGGTTTTACAGGGGTTTTAATGGTTTTTGGGCTTACAGGGGTTTTAATGGTTATTAATGGTTTTAATGTTTTTGTGGTAAAATATGCAAATTGTATTAAGGATATGAGCAGTAGTAATAATGTGTTAAGGGTTAGGTTAAATCTTTTTTGTTTTTGTGATAGGAGGCAGGGTGTAGAGGGGGTCTGTCTATGAAATGAGTGGACTACAACGAGCTGGAAGGAGGTGCGCTTCATAATCTCAAGGCTTCTCCTGACGGATGAGAGGACATAAGTAGCATACTGTGTCTCCCCTAACCTAACAATGTTCTTAAGATTTTTTTCCCATAGGTGAAGGAAACTCTGCCCAACGGAGGATTTGGAACTACTGTTAATTCTTTTAAAGGAGACGAAGTGCAGATTAGACCGTTTTCTTTCTTTAATATTAATGTAGTATATTGTGCCCATCTATACCAGTCATTGTTTATCCCACTGGCTATAAGGTGAATGCACCAATTTGTAAGTCGCTCTGGATAAGAGCGTCTGCTAAATGACGTAAATGTAAATGTAAAGATCAGTCAGTGGCAATTGCAGATTTCTTCTGGGTATGTCAGGGACAACTTAGGACAGTATTACCAAAAGGATGGAAAGGGCTTTGTGCAAGGGTACAGTTAATACAAAAAGTTGTAATAGTTGACTGGAATGCTTTAAAGGTTGATAATCAAGATACTCAAATACACAGATCCAAAAGGGCATATGAAGCCGATCCTAACGTACAGATAGATGTTATAGGCCAGCCTAGAGGAATTCCCAATGAATTGCAAGCTAGGAGTGAAATTAAATCAGGATTTGAATCAATACTCCTTTTGGATAACTCCTAATAAAAATTTGGAATGGATCAATTATATATATTACAATCAACAAAGGTTCATAAATTATACTGATTCAGCATTATCTGCGCTGGGAGAACAAGTGCAGGCAACAAGTAGAATGACTTGGCAAAATAGACAGGCTTTAGATTGGCTCTTAGCCGAAAACGGAGGAGTCAGTGTTATGTTTGGAAGCGAGTGCTGTACGTTTATTCCAAATAATACTGCCCCAGGAGGAACATTTTCTGAAGCAATGATCAAGCTTAAAGGATTGAGACAGGAAGTCAAGAACAAGCTGGGCAGGATGCACGTGATTGGGATAGGTTTGACTTAACTCTTGGAAAATGGGGAGCAATGTTTACTAAAATGGCAATGATGATAGGTATAGCACTGATAGTAATGGGAATAGTCTTTTGTTGTGTGTTGCCATTATTGAAATCTATTTTAATCAAAACAATTGTAAAACAAATGACTGTGAGAAAGATGGCTATAAGGACCAAACGGAATGGGACATGAAATTGACAGAGGTGATTCCTATTCCAGGGAAACCAGGACATTATATGAATTCTAACAGGAAACCTTGCAACATCAAAGGAGGGCCACTTGACTGTCCTTATGGAAACCCAGAATGTGTATATGGTGTAGTGGCAGGAGGAGGATGGGCTTGTCATGGCTACAAGGAGCAGCGAGACTTGGGCAAATCTGGAAGTGAAGATTATAATCTCTCTGACTTGTATCCAATTCCATATTATTTTAGTGATGATAATGACACTAAATAATATCAAAATGACTGTTTTAAATAGAGATCATGATTAAAACAAGTTTGTATGTATTTTATGTATTTTAATGTGTTAGGATACTAACCCTTATAATGGAATTATTTTGAGTAGAAATAGTGATATTTTTATCATGAGTATAACCTTGAATGCAAAGATTGTGATTGATAGCATAAACATGATATACTTTTGTACATTTATGGGATTAGTAATCCCATTAGGAGGGATATGATGTGTATTCTTTAATGAATTAGGAGATAGAACTGGGTTAATCACGAACATTGAGTTAGAATTGTTTGTTACTGGGCTAGGAATTTAATTGGGGCATTTCACTGTGTGTGTGTGAGGGAGTAGAGAGGAAATCTGCCCTAGGGTCAAATTGCTTGCTCTTACTTAAATCCATGGCTGTCTTATCTGATGAGAGACTGAAACTAGCTTGTGGCTTTTGTCTCTCTCTTCAAACACAGTGAAGGGAGTGGCACCAGGGTTGAATAGAGTTTGGGCTAGACCTTTGTCTCCTTGGTATCTTCTTGATTGATTACAGCATGAGGGGTGAGGTTTGTGTATGATTCAAGAATTTAGGGCCTTGTCATGTTTAAACTAAACATGAGTGTGTGCAAGACAGGGGAGTGAGTGATTGGTTGGAGTAATAGTTCAGCCGTCCTCAGGGACAAAGGAAGTGGGTGTGGAGTGATAAAGAGCGGGAAACTGAAGAGGGAGGGATTTAGAGCTAGAAGAGTTGGGGATGATGGTATATAATGTGACGTGAGGAAAACAGAACGGGGTGCCACTCTGCAGACTGGTATCGGCTTTGTTGAAAACTTTAATAAAGTCATTTCTTGATGTAATAAAAACTCTGTAAAACCGTATTTGTAATAAAGTATAGTGGTTATTTTCCACAACAATTGTAAGGCTGATTTCTACGCCAAACTTAGTGATGTAAAAAAACACATGACAACTCAAAAACATACTCAAAAGGCACAGCCTTATAACAGTTCCACCCAAAACAAGCTGCCATTTATGGTTAAGAAAATTGACTCTGCAAAAAAGGCTGAGGCCACCATGGCATTAGCTATCGCTGAACACTGTTCCATGCTGGCATGTGATCACATTGGAGAAGCATGTAGAGCTGCTTTCTCAGACGAAGTGCACAGAAATGATTAATGGTGTTCTAGCACCATACTTTCTGAAAAGGTTGGTCGCAGATGTGGGTGACCAGCGTTTCAGCCTCCTCCTCGATGAGTCCACGGATGTATGTGTTTCTAAGTACCTGGGGGTTGTTATAAGGTACTTTAGTGACACCAAGCAGACAATTGTATCAACATTTCTGGGGCTTGTTGAGTTGGAGGGAGGAGATGCCAAATCTATAGCCCATGTTGTTGTGGCTTTCCTCGATAAGTGTTGTCTTAAAAAAGAGAAACTCCTGGGGATAGGGACTGACAATGCCTCTGTTATGACGGGGATTAACAATGGGGTCCATAAAGTGCTGAAGGAGGAGTATGGCCTCAAAGATCTGGTTCTTATTCGCTGTGTGTGCCACTCTCTGCAGCTTGCTCTAAGTCATGCTTCCAATGACACCATCCCCCGTAGTGTGGAGTACTTGGTATGAGAGACTTATAACTGGTTTTCAGTGTTTCCAAAGGCCATATATGAGACCATCAACTGTGGGGAGAAACCTTTACAGATAACCAAGGTGTGTGCCACACGTTGGCTCTCCATTGAACCCGCGGTTTCACACATTTTGGACTAGTGGGAGGAGCTTAGGCTGCATTTCGCAAGTCCAGTGAACACTGCTACATGGCTGAGGTTTTATACTCCATGTACAGTGATCCTCAAAACATATTGTATCTGACTTTTTTGAAGTCAGTGCTGGGTGAGGTACAGTTGGCCATCAAGGCTTTTGAGGGAGAGCAAGTAGATCCTCTTAAGCTACTTGACAGCTTGGTTAGCCTGATCAAGTCTGTGAGCAGCAGGGTGCTGAATCCACTGGCAAATGTTGATGTACTCAAAGGGCCAATAGATGGATACATCAGTCCCAAACCGTACCTTTTTGAGTCAAAGGCAGCTGAGCTCCACCTTGCGCCTGAGGAAACTCTAAAGCACAATAAAAATAGCCAAGCTCCTTGGCTACTCCCCTGACGAGATAGACAAGATTGTCCAGCAATGGCGTGCCATCCATCTTAGTAAATGGAATGAGACAAAAAACACACTAGGCTTCTGGAGTGAGATTTGGAAGTTCAGGGATGCAGCTGATATCAACCTGTTTCAAGAACTTGCCATGGCTGCTATGTCTGTGTTGTCCTTGCCACACTCGAATGCTGAAGTCGAGAGAGTATTCAGCCAGATGAGTGTGGTAAAAGCTAACTTAGAAATCAGATGTCCTTGCAGACCCTTAACTCCATCCTGTACATTCGATATGGACTGAAGCTGACATAGGCTTGCTATGAGCACCAGCTGCCTGATAATGTTTTACAGCTTTTTGGCACATCAGCTGCTTACTCATTTAAGTCAGCTCCCTCAGTTGCTGAACCTGCCATAGAGAGCCTTGACCAAAATGACGATGACCCACTCTTTCTGTGAGCCAGCACAACCTGTGTGTGTGTGGAGGGGGGTCTGGGGGAAAAAAACAATTAACCTGAATTAGGGGCAGACTAGTTACCATCATTTTCTCACATTGCCATTGACAGTTTTTTATATAGTCTCTTTTTGGTCCATTTAGATTGTTAATGTAGATTGTATACAACAAAATGTTATAAAATGTTATGGTTAAAAATGTTCATGTTTTACTGTGACTTGTTGTAGGCTCCTAAGTGGACCATAAGGTTAAAAACCAAACCAAACTTAAGAAAAATAAAATAAAAATAAAAAATAAAAAATAAAATAAACGAAGTAACTCCGCCAGAGTTTCTCTTTTGGGTCACTTTTGCCAGTACCAAGCCCGGATAAAGAATCGACAGAAGTTCATTTTTAGTTCTAAACATATTTAGGGTGTTTTTTTACTCACTTTTTGTCTCTCCCACAACGTTATTCCTCTCTCCTACAGCGTCCATCACAATTACATGCACATGGCCAATTATGCAAATTAGGCGATGACGTCATTTAGCGACTTCTAGCGACATTTAGGACAGCCAATAGCTACTTTCCTTACTGAGGAGTTGGCAACACTGAGTGGCCATGCTGACAGCGTTCCCCAACCCACCCCGTTAACTGGTCGTTACTAGTTACCACAGCCACACAGTTCTAAACCCCTCCTATTTCGACCATGTATCTTCTTAAACTGAACTCTAACGTTAACCCTAACCACACTGCTAACCTTAAATTAAGCCCAAAAAGCAATTTTTTGTATTTTTATGCCATAGCCACCGTTTCCGTTCAACTGAACGTTCCAAAAAGTAAAAAAACGTACTTGGCGATGAAAAAATAGGAGAGGAGCCGAAGCGGTGAGAAGGGCGGAGAAAAGACGTGTAAACAGAGAAGATTACTAAACTGTTCTACCAGTTCAACTCTTTGAGGGGGTAGAGCCTCGTAAAAGTCGTAAAAGTCGTCCCTTGAGAAAGCAAGAAACAGATGTAGGCAGCAGGTAGCTTAGTGGGTTAGAGCATTGTGCCAGTAACCGAAAGGTCGCTGGTTCTAATCTCGAGCCGACTAGGTGAAAAGTCTGTCGATGTGCCCTTAAGCAAGGCACTTAACCCTAATTGCTCCTGTAAGATAAGAGCATCTGCTAAAAATGTAAATGTAATGTATGTCAGGAGAAGTGCAGTATTATCATAAGGAGATGAATATGGAGGGAGAGGAAGAGGAGGTATAAGAGAGAGAGGGAGGAAGACTGTGAGCTTGAGTTGGTAAAAAATGGCGGAAAAAGGGAGAAAGTTTGTTAAAGAAGAATGGTAGGAAATGTAAGCAAAGTGAGCTGAAGACAGGAGGAGAAATGGAAGTGAATGAGAGTGAAGTATCGGAGGTGGTAGGTGTGGTGAAGTGCTCGGAGCCAGAGGCTTGCACAGAGGGTCAGGATAATGATGAGTCTGTGACAGGAGTGAAGTTTTTGGAAAAAGTGGACCCTTGCCTTTTGGCTGATCCATTTGTGGTTTCAAGATGGGTGAAAAAAGCATTGGGTATAGTGGAATCGGTGAGGGTAACCAGAAGTGGTTTAGTGATAATTGTTTGTGTTTCTGTTGGGAAGAGGGAGAAGGCGCTCAGAGTTAAACAAATGGGGGAAAGAATTGTGAATTGTTTCTCTCTCAAGAAAAGGGCGCAATTGAAAGAAGTGATTACTGGGGTAGCAGTAAATGTAAAAGTTGACCCACTGAAGGGGAAGATTCCCGGTGTTTGTGATGCTCGTCGTTTGGTGCAACGCAAACAGGGTGGTGAGAGTGGGGAAACAGAAGAGTCATTGTCTGTTCTTTTGAGTTTTGAAGTTGAGTCTTTGCCTGACAAAGTGAAGTTAGGATATATAAGTTATCCTGTACGAGCTTCTGTGCCGAGTACATTACGATGTTACAGGTGTCAAACTTATGGGCATGTGGCAGCAGTATGTAGGAGGGAGGTTCCAAGGTGTGAGAAGTGTGCAGAAGGGCATAAGACAAAGGAATGTGAAGCATTGGGGAAAGTAGTGGTATGTGCTAATTGTAGGGGTGGCCATGGGGCTGGGGATCAGACATGTCCCGTGCGAGAGAAGCAGGTTGAGGTTTCCAGGGTAAGAGTAGAGAAGAAGTTGTCATATGCGGAGGCAGTGAAGAAAGAGGGATCAGGGGGGGTGGTGAGAGTAGGAGATATGTACCAGTACAGAGGGATACATTTACATTTTAGTCATTTAGCAGACGCTCTTATCCAGAGCGACTTACAGTGCATACATTTTTTTTTTTTTTCATACCCCCTGTGGGAAACGAACCCACAACCCTGGCGTTGCAAACACCATGCTCTATCAACTGAGCTACATCCCTGCCGGCCATTCCCTCCCCTACCCTGGACGACACTGGGCCAATTGCGCGCCGCCCCATGGGTCTCCCGGTCGCGGCCGGCTACGACAGAGCCTGGATTCGAACCAGGATCTCTAGTGGCACAGCTAGCACTGTGATGCAGTGCCTTAGACCACTGCGCCACAAGTGATATTTGTTTCAGTAAGATTGGATTTTTAGCATTTATAGCAATGGTTATTAATTGTACTGCAGGGATGGAACGCTAGTCGAAGAAAATTGAGGTTGTGGTGGCAGCTGCAGAGAGGTATTTGGGTGTGCGAGACTTGACATCAGAAGAGTTACAGGGAGTGTTAAGGGGTGATGTCCCATCATTTCAGGTTGAGGGCATGAGGTAGGAGTGAATATATTTAAATAGTGGAGTAGGGTGGTGTTAATTATTAATAATATTTTAGAATTTGTGGGTGTAGTGTTAGATTGTAGGGTATTTCTTTACTGTATTTTTCAAGCAAAATATAAGGGAGTTGTACTCCAGTCTAGTAGGTGGCGGTAATGCAACAAATTGGATGCCAACCGCCGTTAAACCTCATCGAAGAAGAAGTAGAAGAAGAAGAAGAAGAAAAACGTACTGAACGGAACGCAGCGCAGGGAGCGGTGTGTTCGGAGTAGATGGTGGTGGTGGCGGGTAGCGGATCGCAGAACTGGCGGGTGGAGAGGAGGGGATAACGGAGGTTCTTCAATCCGAAAGTTGTGAGATCGACAATGAACTTCAACAAGACTTGACCAGATTACATTCGCTAAATGATTTGAAGCTCTCCGGTTTTGATTTCTTTGTCAAGCAGGCAGCTAGGTTAGTTTGTAGGCCTCAAGCCTCGGGATAAAGTTGTCGTCTGATCCTGAGATTGGGAATCCAAGAAGGGACTGGCGTGAGAGAGCTACCTCGGACAATTGGGAATCCCTGTTCGGAAACTATTGGGGATCGATGCTTGGAAGAACTAGCTAGTGGTATATGAGTGGAGTCGTTTTTTAATTGTTTAAACGGCAGCTCCGGAGGCGTTGATGCATATTGGCAAAGTTAAAGGGACTAGCTAACTAGTTAATCGCCCCTACAGACAATGTCCCATTGCTGCTAGCTTGCTGGCTAGCTGATTTTGCTAGCAAAGGAATGGATGAATGGGCAACCGCTTGTAATGCTCGGATTTAAACAGCTGGTTGATGACCTCAGTGTTAGAAATCATTTGTGTAGTTAGTTAGCAACTGTGTAAATAATAGAGCATACTAGAACAAACATCGATTTTTATTTTGCTGTACAGCCAGAAATCTGATTCATGGTGCGGACGGAGCACACACTCAGATGGACAGGAGTGCAATTTATTGACATTACTGGTCAGCAATTTAGTTTATAATTTAAGTGTTTCTCTCATCTGTTTTCATTATCGACTTGTTTTTTTAGAATCATAGGACATAGCTAAATCATAGGCTTATGTAATGTAGTTGTATGTAGCTGTAAAGCTAGCTATCTGGCATCCTTGATTTGAAGGAATTTTGCACTACTTAAATAGTGTTGAGGTTATCCCTGGTTTGGAATGGGGAATACGGTATCATGCTGCGTGTCGCCCGAGGGGAGCCCAAAGCTACCAAGGCAACCGGCGGACCGCCATGAAGACTACCAAATAATCACGGACGTGAGTGATGACACCGGCCCGTACCTGCAGCACATCAGCGACAGAGAGGTGCCAGACGGTAGGTGTCACACCCGCCCGCATAGCTGGGATTGGAAATATTTACAGAATGTCACTGACTGTGGTTACTAGAAAAACAGAACTGGTAGGGGTCTCTCCTGTGTCGGGTTGGTTTCCTCCAAATCCACATTTACATTGGCTGTGCTAGTTGCTGCAGTAGAGATACAGTACTAACATATACAGTGAGGGAAAAAAGTATTTGATCCCCTGCTGATTTTGTACATTTGCCCACTGACAAAGACATGATCAGTCTATAATTTTAATGGTAGGTTTATTTGAACAGTGAGAGACAGAATAACAACAAAAAAATGTTATAAATTGATTTGCATTTCAATGAGGGAAATAAGTATTTGACCCCTCTGCAAAACATGACTTAGTACTTGGTGGCAAAACCCTTGTTGGCAATCACAGAGGTCAGACGTTTCTTGTAGTTGGCCACCAGGTTTGCACACATCTCAGGAGGGATTTTGTCCCACTCCTCTTTGCAGATCTTCTCCAAGTCATTAAGGTTTCGAGCCTGACGTTTGGCAGCTCGAACCTTCAGCTCCCTCCACAGATTTTCTATGGGATTAAGGTCTGGAGACTGGCTAGGCCACTCCAGGACCTTAATGTGCTTCTTCTTGAGCCACTCATCTGTTGCCTTGGCCGTGTGTTTTGGGTCATTGTCATGCTGGAATACCCATCCACGACCCATTTTCAATGCCCTGGCTGAGGGAAGGAGGTTCTCACCCATGATTTGACGGTACATGGCCCCGTCCATCGTCCCTTTGATGCGGTGAAGTTGTCCTGTCCCCTTAGCAGAAAAACACACCCAAAGCATAATGTTTCCACCTCCATGTTTGACGGTGGGGATGGTGTTCTTGGGGTCATAGGCAGCATTCCTCCTCCTCCAAACACGGCGAGTTGAGTTGATGCCAAAGACCTCGATTTTGGTCTCATCTGACCACAACACTTTCACCTAGTTCTCCTCTGAATCATTCAGATGTTCATTGGCAAACTTCAGACGGGCATGTATATGTGCTTTCTTGAGCAGGGGGACCTTGCGGGCACTGCAGGATTTCAGTCCTTCACGGCGTAGTGTGTTACCAATTGTTTTCTTGATGACTATGGTCCCAGCTGCCTTGAGATCATTGACACGATCCTCCAGTGTAGTTCTGGGCTGATTCCTCACCGTTCTCATGATCATTGCAACTCCACGAGGTGAGATCTTGCATGGAGCCCCAGGCAGAGGGAGATTGACAGTTCTTTTGTGTTTCTTCCATTTGCGAATAATCGCACCAACTGTTGTCACCTTCTCACCAAGCTGCTTGGCGATGGTCTTGTAGCCCATTCCAGCCTTGTGTAGGTCTACAATCTTGTCCCTGACATCCTTGGAGAGCTCTTTGGTCTTGGCCATGGTGGAGAGTTTGGAATCTGATTGATTGATTGCTTCTGTGGACAGGTGTCTTATACAGGTAACAAGCTGAGATTAGGAGCACTCCCTTTAAGAGTGTGCTCCTAATCTCAGCTCGTTACCTGTATAAAAGACAACTGGGAGCCCAACATTTTTCTGATTAAGAGGGGGTCAAATACTTATTTCCCTCATTAAAATGCAAATCAATTTATAACATTTTTTACATGTGTTTTTCTGGATTTTTTTGTTGTTATTCTGTCTCTCACTGTTCAAATAAACCTACCATTAAAATTATAGACTGATCATTTCTTTGTCAGTGGGAAAACGTACAAAATCAGCAGGGGATCAAATACTTTTTTCCCTCACTGTACATAATCCATTTAGTATTTTTAACACACTATTTATCATACACCACCCTCTCAGAGGCCTGTAGCCAATGAAATTACATGCACATAAAGTTAGGTGAGATGAGGCTGCCAATTGGGAAGGAGGGATATTTGATCCACAGCCCCCTGGTGTCCCTCCCTTCCCTCCCAGCAGGGTTTGATGTTGCTGGTTGTTCACAGCTTTTTATTACTATTGATTGTAGGGCCTGTATGGTGTTGCACCCTTGGTAAAGCCACACACACACACTTCCTGCTGCTGCAACACCAGTGACACAAGCCTACCAGATGAGCTAAATCACTTCTATGCTCGCTTCGAGGAAAGCAACACTGAAGCATGCATGAGAGCGTCAGCTGTTCTGGATGACTATGTGATCACGCTCTCTGTAGCCGATGTAAGACTTTTAAGCAGGTCAAAATTCACAAGGCCGCAGGGCCAGACGGATTACCAGGACGTGTACTCCGAGCATGCGCTGACCAACTGGCAAGTGTCTTCACTGACATTTTCAACATGTCCCTGACTGAGTCTGTAATACCAACATGTTTCTAGCAGACCACCATAGTCCATGTGCCCAAGAACACTAAGATAACCTGTCTAAATGACTACCGACCCGTAGCACTCACGTCTGTAGCCATAAAGTGCTTTGAGAGGCTGGTCATGGCTCACATCAACACCATTATCCCATAACCCTAGACCCACTCAATTTGCATACCGCCCCAACAGATCCACAGATGATGCAATCTCTTTTGCTCTCCACACTGCCCTTTCCCACCTGGACAAAAGGAACACCTACGTGAGAATGCTATTCATTGACTACAGCTCAGTGTTCAACACCATAATACCCTCAAAGCTCATCACTAAGCTAAGGACCCTGGGACTAAACACCTCCCTCTGCAACTGGATCCTGGACTTCCTGACGGGCCGCCCCCAGGTGGTAAGGGTAGGTAACAACACATCTGCCACACTGATCCTCAACACGGGGGCCCCTCAGTGGTGCGTGCTCAGTCCCCTCCTGTACTCCCTGTTCACCCATGACTGCATGGCCAGGCACGACTCCAATACCATCATTAAGTTTGCAGACGACACAACAGTGGTAGGCCTGATCACCGACAACGATGAGACAGCCTGTAGGGAGGAGGTCAGAGACCTGGCCGTGTGGTGCCAGGATAACAACCTCTCCCTCAAAAGACAAAGGAGATGATTGTGGACTACAGGGGATAAAAGTGGAATGAGCACGCCCCCATTCTCATCGACGGGCTGTAGTGGAACAGGTTGAGAGCTTAAAGTTCCTTGGTGTCCACATCACCAACAAAGTAACATGGTCAAAACACACCAAGACAGTCGTGAAGAGGGCACGACAAAGCCTATTCCCCCTCAGGAGACTGAAAAGATTTGGCATGGGTCCTCAGTACAGAAGGTAGTGCGTACGGCCCAGTACATCACTGGGGCCAAGCTTCCTGCCATCCAGGACCTCTATACCAGGTGGTGTCAGACTCCAGCCACCCTAGTCATAGACTGTTCTCTCTGCTACCGCACGGCAAGCGGTACCGGAGTACCAAGTCTAGGTCCAAAAGGCTTCTTAACAATTTCTACCCCCAAGCCATAAGACTCCTGAACAGCTAATCATGGCTACCCAGACTATTTGCATTGCCACCCCACCCCCACCCACTATTTTACGCTGCTGCTACTCTGTTTATTATCTATACATAGTCACTTTAACTCTACCCACATGTACATATTACCTCAATTACCTCGACTAACCGTCTTACAGTTGGACGCCAAGCAGTTGCCATACCAAGCGGTGATGCAGCCAGTCAAGATGCTCTCAATGGTGCGGTTATAGAAACTTTTGAGGATCTGGGGACCCATGCCAAAGAAAATTCAGCCTCCTGATGGGAAAGAGGCCTCCTGTAGCTCAGTTGGTAGAGCATGGCGCTTGCAACGCCAGGGTTGTGGGAAATGTATGCACTCGCTAACTGTAAGTCGCTCTGGATAAGAGCGTCTGCTAAATGACTCAAATGTCAAATGTAAATGAAGAGGCGTTGTCGTGCCCTCTTCAAATCAAATTTGATTGGTTGCATACACATATTTCGCAGATGTTATTGCGAGTGTAGCGAAATGCTTGTGTTCCTAGCTCCAGCAGTGCAGTAGTATCTAACCATTCACAACGAGACAAGACGACTGTTGGTGTGTTTGGACTATGATAGGTCCTTGGTGATGTGGACACCGAGGAGCTTGACGCTCTCGACCCGCTCCACTACAGCCCCGTTGATGTGAATTGGGGCGCGCTCGGCCCTCCGTTTCCTGTAGCCCACAATCCTTTTTGTCTTGCTGAAGTTGAGGGAGAGGTTGTTGCCAGGTCTCTGACCTCCTCCCTAAAGGCTGTCTCATTGTTGGTGATCAGGCCTACCACCGTTGTGTCGTCGGCAAACTTAATGATTGTGTTGGAGTCGTGCACGGCCGCGCAGTCGTGGTTGAACAGGGAGTACAGGAGGGGATTAAGCACTCACGCCTGAGGGGCCCCCATGTTGAAGGTCAGCGTGGCGGATGTGTTGTTGCCTACCCTCACCACCTGGGGGCGCCCGTCAGGAAGTCCAGGATCCAGTTGCAGAGGGAGGTTTTCATTCCCAGCTTAGTGATGAGCTTGGAGGGCACTATGGTGTTGAACGCTGAGTTGTAGTCAGTAAACAGCATTCTCACATAGGTGTTCCTTTTGTCCAGGTGGGAAAGGGCGTGTGGAGTGCAATAGAGTTTGCGTGGTCAGTCAGGAGATAGACGATGCGTCCCAAATGGTACCTAATTTCCTATGTAGTGTACTAGCTACTTTTGACCAGAGTATTGCACTTTGGCATAGGGTGCCATTTGGGATGCACCCAGAAGATGGGGGTGGTGGGGCTGGTGGGTGGAAAATGGAGGAGACCCCTAAGAATCTATCTCCCAGCTATCACTGGCATCCTGACGATGTGGTACCACAGGACAGCTGCACCCCTCTTTCTCTGTCTCTGTCTCTGTCTCTGTCTCTCTCTCTGTCTCTGTCTCTCTCTCTCTCTCTCTCTCTCTCTCTCTCTCTCTCTCTCTCTCTCTCTCTCTCTCTCTCTCTCTCTCTGTGTGTCCATAACGTCAGATAGAGGTGGAAAGCTGTTTCAAACCAATACTATGAACACTCTTTTCTGAAAAGCCTTGTCAATGGATGACACACGTGATTTTCATAAAATGCCTTTCAGCTTGGTATATCCTAATAAAAGAGGAATTGCAGCGACGTTTTAGCAATCATTGCCATTAGCGGATGTAACATCTCTGCTCTCTGCAACGCCTCACCCACCCTACTGTAACTGACCGAGGCATTCCCTTGAGAGAGCACTTTCCCCGCTCCCCAGCCCCTCTGGTTTATTTTGGACTTCAGAGGGAGAGGGAGGGCTTGTCTGCTAGCACTAACCCTAGTGTGGTGGACCCAGGGTAAGGGTTAGACGGCCAATCCCTCCCTCTCTGTGTCCTTATGAAGGCAGTCCTCCAGCTTTTCATCACAGGTCTGGGATCAGCTGTAGGTGGATGATATAAAGAGGAGTAGACTGAACTGAGACAGGTATTGGGTATATCACCTGTTGTCTGTCTTTTGAGAGCCAGGAAATGAAACATTAGGCTATAGAGCTTAATCACCACGTTCAGACAGCCACTCTTCATCTTTGGCCTAGCACCGGTGACACATTTTAGCATTATAGGCTACTGCATCACCATCACAGCCTGATCACCCTGGTTCGGGCAGCCCATCCATCCTGCTGTCTGAACTGTGAAGACCAATAGGCCATTCATCTCACAGCAAGGACTTCCCTCAACAGACGCAACAATGGCCCTAATAATCAATAGAGCGGTTATCAGTGCTACCTGCTCTGCCTGGTGGCGGTCCCTTTCACCTATAACCTAGGGCTCAAAGCATGTTTCTGCACAAGCAGACAATAAAGTAGGCTAGCTCTCACTTGATCACTAAAGCATTTTTCATATGGATCATTACTAGGCTAAATGAGGGAATCTGTGGAGCCAGTTTTATTGTAATATGACCCAGACCTAGGCCTACTACTGCAATAGTGGGTACAGGGACATGGCAGATTCTTATATAGACCTACTACTGCAATAGTGGGTATGTATAGGCAATTGAGGAACGGTGTCTGCATGCTTCCCAGCCGAAACAGTTCAGAGGAGTTTGTGCATATATTATGACATTTTGGGACGTTTTGGATCGTTTTGGACTTCAGTGAGGGTTGTTCGGGCACACAAAATGTTTTCTAGAGGCAAGACAAAGTTCGGCGCCGAAGTCTATGCCCCTTCGTCGGTGATTGGTCAACAGTAGGGATGATTCAATTTTTTGTCATTCAACGAGAGACAACTGGTATTCATGCACATTTTTTCATTGAGAAATACTGCACCAAATGTCTTAGTTAGATATAAAATTGTGCGACTAAGATCTCCTCTGCAAAAATGTCAATTTATGATAGATTTCTTGAGTGATCTCAGATTAATTCTGACTATTTTGAGGAAGTGTATACTGCCAACCAGGGCTCAATGGACAAACCGTACTATTGCCTATTTTTTCTAGTTTTTCTAGGTTCGGTTCAGCTAGCCAAGTTCAGCTAAGCGCCAGCTGAACTGAAGCATGCTGACGCCTTAACATGCCAACCAGGGCTCACCCCCGCTTAGTGTTGCAAGGTATGCCCGCCCGGCACTCCTCTTAAACTGGAGCAGTGGACCCGGGACAGAAATACCATGACTTGCGACAGTCGGGCACAGAGGGCATGGAATGCCCCGGCAGGAAGACTCCAGTCCAGGGAGAGGCCAGGGAGTGATTGGTGGAGGGATAAGAGTGGAGCTTTGTGGCTGGGAAGAGGAGCTGAGGCTCCATCTTATCTAGGATGGAGTAATCACATGATGGTGTCTGACAGACTCATCTTAGTGGATCTGATAGGTGGTGGCTGAAGAACTTTGTGTGTCGCACTGTGGTTTTTGTTGTAAAAGGCTACATGTAGGCTAGTCTACCTGCTAGTCGCTCCTTTATGCTCTATATAGAGCACACTGTTTGGTTCGGTAGCGTGTCTGTAGATGGGTTGGCATGACTGGCACGGGCCCTCCGCCCTGCTCCCCCTTCCTGTTTCTCAGCGTGCTGGCCAGTGTGGAAGGGGTGTAGAGAGTGAGGACTCAATGTTCTCCACAGAGACCCCAGACAAAGGCCTCCTTGTTGCCCCCCTCCCTGCCAGTCCCATACCACCATCCCTGCCACAGAGCCACAGCCTGAGTGGGCAGGGGGCACACACTGCCAAGCCAACCCATCTGGCCCTGCCTGCCACGTCTGATCCAGAACAGGGGCACCCAATCCCAGACAGAGGTAGCTGTTAATACATTAGGGTTTGATCAGGATGTCTAATACCTAAACCTGATCATTGAGCCTGTGTGTAATGGACCTTTTATGTGGTGCGAATGAGATCATCATGCTTCTGCTGTCAAATAGTGTGTATGGTTACATAGCCTTGCTGCCCTACACAGATTTGTTTTATTTAATTCACTTACTTATTCATTCATTCATCTATCCATCCATCTAATTGGGTAGGGCTGGGAATTGCCAGGGACCTCACGATACAATATTATCACGATCCTTAGCTGCCGATAAGATATGTATTGTGATTCTCACGATTCTATATGTCTTGCGATTCGATATTTGGATTTGACTTTCCAAACATATTGCTCACTAACGCTTCGAACACACCAACTGCATCATTGCGTTTTGGTACACCAGAAGTACATTTAGCATGACAGAGCTCCAGAGTTCCTCTGTGGAGATGGGAGAACCTTCCAGAAGGACAACCATCTCTGCAGCACTCCACCAATCTGGCCTTTATGGTAAAGTGGCCAGACGAAAGCCACTCCTCAGTAAAAGGCACATGACAGCCCGCTTGGAGTTTGCCAAAAGGCACCTAACGGACTCTCAGACCATGAGAAACAAGGTTCTCTGGTCTAATGAAACCAAGATTGAACCAAGATTTGGCCTGAATGCCAAGTGTCACGTCTGGAGGAAACCTGGCACCATCCCTACGGTGAAGCATGGTGGTGGCAGCATCATGCTGTGGGGATATTTTTCAGCGTCAGGGACTGGGAGACTAGTCAGGGTTGCGGGAAAGATGAACGGAGCACGGAGTGCTCAGGACCTCAGACTGGGGTAAAGGTTCACCTTCCAACAGGACAACGACCCTAAGCACACAGCCAAGACAACGAGAGGATCTGCAGAGAAGAATGGGAGAAACTCCCCAAATACAGGTGTGCCAAGCTTGTAGCGTCATACCCAAGAAGACTCAAGGCTGTAATTGCTGCCAAAGGTGCTTCAACAAAGTACTGAGTAAAGGGTCTGAATACGTATGTAAATGTGATATTTCAGTTTTTTATTTTTTATAAATTAGCAAACATTACTAAACCTGTTTTTGCTTTGTCATTATGGGGTATTGTGTGTAGATTGAGAGAGAAAAAACAACAATGTAATACTTTTTAGAATAAGGCTGTATTGTAACAAAATGTGGAAAAAGTCAAGGGCTCTGAATACTTTCCGAATGCACTGTAACTGTATCCATTTTCCCCTAGGTATCACTAGGTACTGTAATAGCATGCATTCATTCCAGGTACTGCAGTACAGGGGTAGTTCAAATGGTTGAGTGATGACCTGCACTGGACTGTACATTATGAAACGGGTTGTTTGGATCCTGGATGCTGATTGGTTCATTGTTGTGGGACAACAACTCCCGCAAAATACCATGACGTGTTAATGTTATAAACCAACCTGTCTGCCTCTACAACCTGTGCAACAATGTATCATTTTACAAATGCGATCTCTCCCGTGCCAGCAAAGAGGCAAGCACTGGCTGTCACCAACCAGGACCATGGACAGTTCTTCCACTCGTGTGCCATCAACGGAAACTTCACTATTAACATCACCAACTAGCTTGGTTAGCTCTGACTCGCCAACCATAATAGTTGTTGCCTATGTAGCCCTATTGGATATTTATTAAATCAAGTTCTTGTCTCATCATCATTGAGTCCCTGCTAGATAGCTACATGCCAATGATTTGTTTAGCATAGCAACGTCAAAGGAATAGAAAGATTGGAAGGAACGACTGGGTCAGCAGGAGAAAATAAGTAGAAAGACCAGCCCGCTTGGGTAGCAAACTTTTTAGAATGTAAAAACTAATTTACTCCTTCAAATAATGTTTTTAATGAAAACATGTAATTAATATTTAAATATATGTTGGCAACAGTTTTATAAAAGCAATATTGCCCTCAAACCCAGGAATTATCATGTGACAACTTCGCCTTGGGCCTCAGAACAGCCCTTGTCGGGAGTTGTCACACGATAATTCCCGGGTTCTCAGGTGTTATTGCTTAAGGTACAGTAGGCAACAGGTCACTGTTCTGTCTGTATGGAATATCAGGTCTAATTTTTCTCTCACCGGCCTCGAGTCAACATAATCACCTCAGGTGAACTAAGGTAGTTTCCCCCCTTACACAGGCGGTTTTATGGATCACTAACCTTCCAAGTCAGGTTCTTCTGTTTCACTTCATCTGTGTCATTACCCTTGTTATCTACTCTGTTTCTAATGGTCAGTGGTGTCTGTGTTGTTCCAGAACTGGCCCAGGAGTCCAACCCATCAGACCATGCCCGAGCCAGCACAATCTTCCTCAGCAAGTCCCAGACAGACAGTGAATGTAAGGACTCTACTCTACCCTGCTCACAACACATCACACAGGAGAACTGATTATGATGCCATGTTAGCCCATACGACTCTGGTCTTACGCACTTTAGCTACTTGGTAAGGTGGTAACTCACCACCACCCTCTGTCTGCTCTAGCAAGCTATGTAGAGAGATGATACTGAGGCTACTGTAAGTGACTCTAATATGGCGCTCTCATAAGCACAATGTGACTCTTCACCGTTCTTCATCATTTTCAACATGACTGTTTTTGTCTGGGTCTGACATGGCCTATTTTCTTTTTCCTTCCAGTGCGAGACAAGAGGAAAAGCAATCACATAAACCATGTTAGTCATGTAAGTATTTCAATACGAAGATTTGAGTTTGTGTTAACAATAATGGATTGTGTGTGTGTGGCTACTGTGTGGGTATGGGAGAGTTGGGTTGCGATTTATGAGAATACATCTATAATCTCACACACTCGCCTCTTAACTTGGGTCACTGGAGGACAACACCAAACTCATGCATATGCAAATTTAACTATCTGACCATCACACCTTATTGGTCACCTCTTATAGGATGTAGCCCTTTACACTTATACCCGTATATGGGTTGAAAAGGGCAGATTTGGACACTGATACGCGCCTGAATTGGAACGCAGTGAGGGAAATGCTGTCAATTACCATGTATTTTGAAAGATAAGACGTTGAAGAGTCCAAATGTTCACTTCACATTTCCATATCATAAAACTCATGTGATATACAGTGTCAACGTTTATGATCACTGTGTTTGATATACAGTTACAGGATGACATGGCGTTATACCCTGGGTTGTCCTGAACAGAATGAGCCTATGTTGTATTGGGAAGAAAATGTGCCGGGACCACGTATCTGAATGCACTCATGACTCCATTCTATGCGACCAAAATTACCATCTGCTTCTCTGAATTACGTTGTGAAAGCATAACACTGTAAGATCGTTTTTTATAATTTAGTTAGTCATGTTGGCAATAGAACAAGCTTTCAGATTATGCCCACCTGACCCAGATTGTGATTTATAATGGACCGTTTTTGGATTGCGTAAACAGCAACAGTAATTGTGTGATGGCGGGGATGCAGGGCTGTGTTCCATAGAAAGCAACTACCAGTGTGCTTGCTCTAGTTCCTCAACAGCACAGCTAGGAGAGCTCCGAAAAACACCTTATAGTTGAAGACTTCTTTGAGTCATAGAAATGCATTGAAATGACTTAGGAACTGTGCACACCTTGGAGAGGTGGTTGGCTAGGAACTGTGCACACCTTGGAGAGGTGGTTGGCCACTTGGAAAAACCAGTTAGACCGATCACTCAAACCATTGTCATTGTTTTGTCTTATGTTGTACCTACCTCAACATTTCCAAGAATATTCTTATCATGTTACTGAATGTATCCAGAGTATTTTCAGATTTCGTTATCAACAAATGGGGCAAAATGTACAGTAAATGTATTCTAATCAACGGTGTAATGTTTGGATTCAGTCTTGTGTCAGGTAACTGTTGTCTTCACCTGTACTCTAATAATTTCCCCATAATCTCCATTTAATTGCTACCATGGTTATGCATATGCATTTCCATAATTCTTCTGTAAGAAACATTTCAATTCAGCCCTGTCCATATAAGCCAATTCAGCCCTATCCATATAATCCAATTCAGCCCTGTCCATATAAGCCAATTCAGCCCTGTCCATATAATCCAATTCAGCCCTGTCCATATAATCCAATTCAGCCCTGTCCATATAAGACAATTCCTAGAAGTGTAAGTGGTTAAGCAGAGGGTTGGCTGGGGTTATGGCTGCCCTCTTTTACACCGACCTCTGACCTCTATAATATAGCCCTGTGGAAACTAGCTAAGTGCCAAGACCTTTTGACCTGGTAAAAAGAAAAGGCAGGGCTGTGTTGCCCTTGCCTGCTACCCTACTGTGTGTGTGTGTGTTCATGTAGCCTGTGCTTGAGGTGACCACAACAAGCTGTAGCCCCTGTGGCTGTGGGGTCCTGTCAGCTAGAAGACAAACACAGATAAACAGGAGACCTGGTATGAATGTTTTGTGAGGGTCCACTGTCCACCCTCGACTCCACCTCATCTTATTCTCTCTGTATTATAGAACACACTTCCCTGACCCAAGGCTACATAGCCCAGTTTAGCCACATTTCAAACCAAACCTTTTACCTTGGAAGTAGTTTATGAGCCAGGAGTGACTGCAACCTATTGGTGATGTCATTATTTGGCTATGGCCACCACAGGCTAGCGTTAGCATCAATTACCTCCGAAGGATTGGGTACAACAGGGCCTACATTAGCATCGTCTGACTTCCATGTCACATATTTCCTTTTGCAGACCTCTCCTGGCCCTCTCTCTAAGAAGTACAGTTCCTGTTCCACCATCTTTATAGATGACAGCACGGTCAGCCAGCCTAACTTGAAAAGCACAATAAAATGGTGGGTACCCACTACCTTCATATATGCACACACAGGAAACCTTTTCTAGTTGAACTCTGGTCTAATGAATTCTGTCTTTCTCCTCTTCCAGTGTCACATTAGCAATATACTACCACATTAAAAACAGGTGAGTGGCAGTGTTTAACTTGTTCAGTTTAAGTATGCACAGGTATTAATTTAATGGGGGATCAGAAGGTGGCCTCTGGGCCTGGCAGAATGTCTGTATTGGACTAGGGACAGTGTATTTGGTTCATAGTGGAGGCGTTCACTCTCTGTTCCTCTGTATCTCTCAGGGACTCCGACAGGTCACTGGACATTTTTGATGAGAAGATGCACCCTTTATCGGTGAGTGGGCGGATCAATTTGACCATAATCCACTCAGGGTTAACAGGAAGTGAATAGCTGTTATGTGTTTACAGGAAGTGAATAGCTTTTATGTATTGTATTCTAAAGACCTGCTGCTAATACAGGTTTACATCAAAACAGAGGTCTGCAGTAGATGTGGCAGTATTGGTTTCTCAGCCCTTGTCTACATCAATATCTGGCATCACCCAGCCTCCTCACTCCCTTCTAGACCTTCCACTGGAACTGTATATGCCCCATAGCCCAGTGTACCTCTTAGCTCCAACTTCAGCATAGCACACACCACTGCAGGGGGAATGAATAAGATATAGTTTAGCTCTGGTAAGAAAGTCAACATAAACCCATTAGGAAATTTAGAAATTACTTAAATGTTTCCTTATCTTGTTGAGGGTAGTCTATGCGCTATTCAAGATTGAATGTGTGTTTTGTGTTGTATCTGAGCTGGTCTGTGTGTGTTGTCTCTGGGCTGGTCTGTGTGTTGTCTCTGGGCTGGTGCGTGTGTGTGACGTGTGTGTTGTCTGGGCTGGTGTGTGCTGTGTTGTCTCTGGGCTGGTGTGTGCTGTGTTGTCTCTGGGCTGGTGTGTGCTGTGTTGTCTCTGGGCTGGTGTGTGCTGTGTTGTCTCTGGGCTGGTGTGTGCTGTGTTGTCTCTGGGCTGGTGTGTGTTGTGTTGTCTCTGGGCTGGTGTGTGCTGTGTTGTCTCTGGGCTGGTGTGTGCTGTGTTGTCTCTGGGCTGGTGTGTGTTGTGTTGTCTCTGGGCTGGTGTGTGCTGTGTTGTCTCTGGGCTGGTGTGTGCTGTGTTGTCTCTGGGCTGGTGTGTGTTGTGTTGTCTCTGGGCTGGTGTGTGTTGTGTTGTCTCTGTGTCTAACACTGTCTTCTTCCTTCAGAGAGAGCAGGTTCCTGATGACTACTCTCGTACGGACCCTGAGCACAAACTCATCTACCGCTTTGTCAGAACTCTGTTCAGCGCTGCACAGCTCACTGCGGAGTGTGCCATCGTCACCTTGGTGAGGAGTCCAGTCCAGTCAGCAACCATACACTCCTAATCAAAACACGCGTATCAGCAGTTAATACATGGTTAATCAACTGATATGAAACCATACAGTAGATGTATTGTAGCTCAGCTGGTAGAGCATGGTGCTTGTAATGCCAGGGTAGTGGGTTTGATTCCCGGGACCACCCATACGTAAAATGAATGTACGCATGACTGAAGTCGCTTTGGATGAAAGCGTCTGCTAAATGGCATTTGTTATTATCATATACTGTATTATCCACTAGGTATTGTGGTGTTGTATTAACCTACATGATACGGTAGATGTATTGTGGTGTTGTATTAACCTACATGATACGGTAGATGTATTGTGGTGTTGTATTAACCTGCATGATACGGTAGATGTATTGTGGTGTTGTATTAACCTACATGATACGGTAGATGTATTGTGGTGTTGTATTAACCTGCATGATACGGTAGATGTATTGTGGTGTTGTATTAACCTGCATGATACGGTAGATGCGTTGTATTAACCTACATGATACGGTAGATGCGTTGTATTAACCTACATGATACGGTAGATGCGTTGTATTAACCTACATCAGGGGTGTCAAAGTCAAATGGACGGAGGGCCAAATAAAAAATTTAGCTACAAGCCGAGGGCCGGACTGTTCGAATGTTCATTGAAATTTTTTTAAATGACGCATATAGTCTAGTGAACCTAATTGAACCTACTGAAAACCTAACAAATATATTCCAATATGATCAGATAAATAAAGCAATATTTTCTTATGGCTCTGTCAGTAATCTTTAATTTTCAACAGACACAAAAGACAAATTTCCTTTATATAAAAATCCCCATAACATGAACATTAAATGAAAGAAACCGGTATTCAAGGCACCATCAGTAGCCTATATTTTCTATTTTAGCAAAAGTGGGCTAAATTTACTTCAAAGAAAAAAACAATAATAGCAATTTTCTATCATCCACTCAACTGAAATATTTTTAAAATATAATTGGATTGAAATACAATAAAATAAAGTGCAAAAATCTATTAATCAAAAACAACACTTTGTTTAAGGAGAAGTAACATGCAGTGAAAACAAATATTAAACTTTAACTTTTAAACTTGAACTGAGTAAAAACTCTAAATATGTGATTGCACAGTAATGTTCACTTGTTTGAGGTTGAGGGTGATACTTGGTGGTGTCCCATCTTTTCCACAAGTTCATCAATGTTCGGGGTAAGGCTCTGAGCTGAGGAAATCCTCAGAATTGAGTGGAGGTGTTCAGCACTACCTACTCAGTAAATGGCCGGGCTGATTTAGCGATCTCTTCTGCCAAAATAAAACTGGCCTTGACAGCAGCCTGGCCTTGTGATTTGGCTTTTTTGAACAGAGCCTGTCGAGATTTGAGGCCTCGTTTTAATTCCTCTGCCTTTTGTAGCCTTTGTTCCATGTCCATATTCTTGTTTTTGTCCGCGTGTTTCGTTTCATAATGTCGTCTCAGATTATACTCTTTCAGTACCACCACACTTTCTCCACACAGAAGACACACAGGTTTTCCAGCTACCTCCGAGAACATATACTCCGACTCCCACCTTGTTTGAAACCCCCGGTTCTCAGTGTCCACCTTCCGTTTTGCCATTTTTGATGGGTATCTGAAAGTTAATTTTACTGTGATGCTGACGACTGCTGTGCCAATAAATATTGAAATGAAGCAGCCTACTGCTCGGTGCGTCACCGTTGCATTGTGGGAAATGTAGTATTGGTGCGTGTAAAAGATCTGCGGGCTGCCGGCTTGCTGCGGTCTGCGGGCCGGTTCTAATAATAAATCAAGGTCATCCCAGGGGCCGTAAAAAACCTTCTCGCGGGCCGGATGTGGCCCGCGGGCCTTGACTCTGACATATGTGACCTACATGATACGGTAGATGTATTGTGGTGTTGTATTAACCTGCATCTGCACTAATGTACCACTAGGGTGCAGCAGAGTAATAGAAACCATTGACGAAGCACAGCAAGTCACATGAACAGAGTCTCAATGTGAACAGACAGTAGACCTGTATTTGATGATTACAATATGATTGGGCCTAATATATCAAGCATGCCTTATTTATTGGACTCCAAACATAACAAAGTACTATTTCTCACATGTGTGTATAATCAATAATATGCCCTTTTTCCTACAGATTTTCTATGTTGTATACATCACATTTCTGAATGGAAATAACCACCTCAGTTTTTTAGCACATGATCACTTTAAGACTTCTAACCTTCAACCCCACCAGGTGTACCTGGAGCGTCTGCTGACCTACGCTGAGATAGACATCGGTCCGTGCAACTGGAAGCGTATCGTACTGGGCGCCATCCTGCTGGCGTCTAAGGTGTGGGACGACCAGGCCGTGTGGAACGTAGACTACTGCCAGATCCTCAAAGACATCACTGTGGAGGACATGTGAGTGGACAGGACACACACACTGGAGACACACTCAAAATAGATACCCTTTTCTCACTATTGTGTCAACCTTTACTGTTCTGTTTCAGATATGTTCTGTTCACTTTGAAGGAGGAGGATGATTGGTAGTCATTGATGGAGAAGGAGGAGGCTGATTGGTAGTCATTGATGGAGAAGGAGGAGGCTGATTGGTAGTCATTGATGGAGAAGGAGGAGGCTGATTGGTAGTCATTGATGGAGAAGGAGGAGGCTGATTGGTAGTCATTGATGGAGAAGGAGGAGGCTGATTGGTAGTCATTGAAGGAGAAGGAGGAGGCTGATTGGTAGTCATTGAAGGAGAAGGAGGAGGCTGATTGGTAGTCATTGGAGGAGGAGGCTGATTGGTAGTCATTGAAGGAGGAGGCTGATTGGTAGTCATTGAAGGAGGAGGCTGATTGGTAGTCATTGAAGGATGAGGAGGAGGCTGATTGGTAGTCATTGAAGGAGGAGGAGGAGGAGGCTGATTGGTAGTCATTGAAGGAGGAGGAGGAGGAGACTGATTGGTAGTCATTGAAGGAGGAGGCTGATTGGTAGTCATTGAAGGAGGAGGCTGATTGGTAGTCATTGAAGGAGGAGGCTGATTGGTAGTCATTGAAGGATGAGGAGGAGGCTGATTGGTAGTCATTGAAGGAGGAGGAGGAGGAGGCTGATTGGTAGTCATTGAAGGAGGAGGCTGATTGGTAGTCATTGAAGGAGGAGGCTGATTGGTAGTCATTGAAGGATGAGGAGGAGGAGGCTGATTGGTAGTCATTGAAGGAGGCTAATTCATAGTCATACTTTTATGATTCATCATGTCCATGTTTCAGGTGGAGAACAGACGTAGACCGGAGCCTTCTTCCCCCCTGGTCTGATGATCATTCATTAGGCTGTTGTCTATAGTCTGGTACAGGAGTCCTATCCAGTCTCTAGCTCTGATCAGGGCTGTGTGAGATGAGGGCCCTGCTTTGGGCTCCAAGGGAGTGAGGACTAGACCCAGAGAGAGAGAGCGAGGGAGGCGGAGTACTGGTTGTATACAGGAGGCAATCTCCAAGCCATTAGTAGGCTTCTCCTTACTACACTACTGCCTTACATTCTAGTAGCTTTTAGAGTGGGCTGGGGTTGAGTCTTTTGTATGTCTATTAAGTTTGTTTGTTTGAGAGTGTACACGTGCCAAAAGGTCAAATAGGGGGTGCTTATATTTGTCCTGTTTCACACATGACAGTGTTGTGAAATAGAAATGTGTGTTTTGCATATCCCAACTCCTCCTTAGACACCCTTGGAGAGTGGGGGCACGTCCAGGGTCAGCCATTATTGACGGCAACCCAGGAGCAATTAGGGTTAAGTGCCTTGCTCAAGGGCAGATATATAAAAAAAACACGTATACCTAGTCGGCTCGGGAATTCGAACTACGGCTACTGGCCCAACGCTCTAACCTCTAGACTACCTGCCACCCTGTGAATGTGTGCTCTGTCTGTCTGTCTGTCTGTCTGTCTGTCTGTCTGTCTGTCTGTCTATGAGCCCATGTTCCTCCCTCTCTCTTCTCTCGATCTGCAGTCTATTTTCATCTCTTCCATTGAAGTGCTCTTTGTGAGCTGGGGGGTCTGGAGTGGCTCTCAGCGCTCCTACATAATGGCCGTAGCCCTCTCCCACTACATTAGTTACCCTGGGAGACCAGCCTTCCAACACACACACACACACACGCACACACACACCCCAGCCTCCAGCCACCCTGGCCCTCTCATGTCTCCTTTCCGACAAAGCATCCTTGATGCTGTCTCTGTGGTGACCGACCGGCATGCAGCTCTTTTGTCATCGTGGCGATAAGGATGATGAGATGGATCTGTACAGGAGAGACATGATATACCTGAAGCAAGCCGCTCTGTCAGAGAGCCAGTATGGGTCTTCATTATAGTGACAATGAAAAGGCTCAAGTTGTTGTGTGTTGAGTTGTATTTATTGTGGTGGTTTAGTTTTTTTTAATGTAATTCCTGTTTATGTCCTTTTGGGGGGGAAAAAAGCAAAAAAAAAAAGGTATCCTTGCAAAAAAGTATATATTTTGAATAATAAAGAAGCAATTTATGAATACAAATATAGTTTAGTCTCCCGAATGTGGGGGGTGGAGATGGGTTGAATAGCCCCCCTGCAGACATGTACCCTTCTCCTTGCTGCCGTAAGGGAAAGACAAGTGGAGTTTTAATTTGCTATTGATTAGACTCTCGCCCTATGAGGGCTGGCCTGTGGATGACGTTACTCCTATCACTGATCTAAGGTCCATTTGACATTTCTCCCCCACTCATTGTCAGGGTTTCATTTGGGGAGGTTGTTCCTAGATCTGTGCCTAAGAGCAACTTTTACTAGGAGTGTCTATATTAACCCTGTTTAATCTGCTCTCCCTTTGTCAGGAACGAGATGGAGCGTCACTTCCTGGAGCTGCTGCAGTTCAACATCAACGTCCCGGCCAGTGTTTACGCTAAGTACTACTTTGACCTGCGATCTCTGGCCGAGGACAACAACCTCTGCTTTCCCCTCGAGCCACTCGGCAACGAGAGGGCACAGAAACTGGAGGTAAGGTAGTTGTAGAGGGGTATGATGGAGCTTACAGGTATCAGTAGAGGTGGGAGAATGCATCTAGTAGCAGAAAAGATGGCAGCTGAGACGGAGAGCAAGACATGGGAATAGTCAAAGGGGGAAAGTGTTGGAATTCACCAGTGCATTAGGGATGAAGCCAATGAGCCTGTGTGTTGTGTGTTTTCCAGGCCATCTCCAGACTGTGTGAAGACAAGTACAAGGACCTGAGCCGAGCGGCCATGAGGAGGTCCTTCAGCGCTGACAACCTGGTGGGCATCCGCCGCTCCAACGCTGTGCTCTCATAGGCCAGCCACACTTCATCGCTGTTCTCTCATTAGTCAGCGACACGTCACTCCCAACACTGTTCTCTCATTGGATAGCCACACTCCCAACATTGTGCTTTCACTTGACAGACACAATGGTCGAGTTCGTTTCGCATGGCCCTGTGCCCCGGGTGGGTAGAGTTTGCTCATTTTAGACTATTCCATTGGTCCTTGAGTGAAATCTCCACCCACCCGGAGCACCGAGCCATGCAAAATGAACTCCACCAATATCTGACCTCTACAGCCCAACCAACACTCCCAGGATACCCGCCCCAAACCCTCTTACAAACCCCTCTGAGAGACTGGTCATGGGCAGCACCATAGGCCCACTCTCCCCTGCCTGTCTCAGACCTTGTGTGCAAAATCACTTCTTCACTACATAGAGAGAAAAAAAGACTCTGGGTTTTTTTGGTATATATTTTGTTGTTTTTTTGCTTACTATGTAGGCTACTAGCTGTAAAATGTACCTGTTTTTAAATTGAAAAGAATTTGCAGATGGAGTATTTTAAATAAACACTAATCATGTAACAAATCCTAGTGGCTTTCATTGGAGTGGAGATGAGAACCTACAAGTGTGGCAGCGCATTGTAAACATTTATATTTTACTTTAGACATTAAATGACATACTCAGAAACAGATTGGTCCACAGTTTTATTCTCTAGCAGTCAGAGATAAATGAAACCCAAGATTAGGGGAGAACTGCATCTTCATAAATATCTAGAAAAAAATCTTTATTGTAAAGTCTCAGCAATGAATTTGCCACATTTCATGTCCTTGAATGTAGTACACATAAAGCTGCAGTCCAGACTACTGAAGGACGCCAAAGCAGACTTACAAATGATGGGGTACAACACTCTCTCTCACACACACACACACACAGGGAATGTCAGGAAACAGGCTAATAAATGAAACAGACACTGGACCATTTACACACTAGTCTGGTTAGAAAAACACTGAAGCACAACAAAGTAGAAAGGCAGAAAACAGCAACTGGTTTTGGTTCACCCAGAGTTAACCATGTTCTAGTCTAGCTGTCCACCACAGTTCCTACAGCCAGTATATCCCTTGTGAGAAGACAGTTTTTTATGTGTAGGCCGGTAATTGAACAGAAATGTTTTGACCATTTTTTTAAACATTTGACTCAACGTGAGTGCTGACGCTGTCATTGAAAATGTATGCAGAGCCGTAGGAGATGTATCCAAGGGTTCAGTCTAGTTTACAGGCGATCGATACCTGTATGTTTACCATTGGGTTGGTGTGAACAGGTCCATTGTGTACCACTAGGGGGTGTAACACACAGACAACCAGGTGCACTTCCTCCATCCCTTTTCTTCTGGCCCTTGATACAGATCACTGATCTGACAAACAGATAGTAGTCCCTCCAAACCGCTTTAAAACATGTTCAATATCATGGCTATTCCAAAGCACTAAACTCAGTACAGCGGTTATCATCGAGCATGTGTTTTATAGAGGCTACTTTTGACATTGATTTCTAAAAGAAAATACTGGTTGAGAAAAGGATAGACTATAATTTGTTTACTGATACACTTGTAGGCTACACATCCATTTTCAGATTACCTCTTTGGAAGCTGATTTAACCATAGGTCCAGTCCAGAAACTGATCAACAGTTGGGCTAGAGATCCTCATCCTACTATCATGCTGACCGGCTAGGGTGTTCACAGACCAGTCAGTCAACCAAGCTGGATTTTACCGGGCAGAATAGGGTAAAAAGATTGTGTGTATTGGTACATACTGGATTAATTCAACTCGAGCAGCATGCAAACACATCCATACCACACATTTACTAGATTCATACAGAATATTGTGATTTAAATCACATCACTGGGGATCGCAAAGAAGCACATTAAATATTTTCATTGTGTTCCTAGAGTTGTTTAGTTCTCACCCATTACGGACCCAGTGTCCACACTGAATAATACCCTGGATAATGGGGGCATTCTGGGCCAGCTCAATCCATAGTATTTTATAGAGCATCATATATACAGGAATAAATAGTGAGTCTCATCTCTAATGGTCCAGATAGATGTACAGGAGTACAGATGTGCAGGTTATATGTCCATCAACAGTCCGATAAGAACACATCTCCCTTTTTCCCCTCTCAGAGAATGTTCTAGTGCCCTCAAACTAAACTCTGGACCTCGAAGCAAGTGTCACTGCGTTTTTTTCATTGTTGCCCTCTAATCAGGAACTGATATAGACCTGGGACACCAGGTGGGTGCAATTAATGATCAGGTAGAACAGAAAACCAGCAGGCTTCGTGCCTCGTAGGGTAAGAGTTGAATACCCCTGTGGGTCTGTTGAAGTAGTTGTAAAGCAGCAATGCGCACCAGTTGTACCAAAGAGCTCATATGATACAAACGTCCCATTTCTTTCAAAGAAATTCACATTGGGATTTCTACAATATCCCTCTTTTCTTTTCGGTTTAAAACACATTTTTTCCTGTTCTGTGTTCCAAGAAGAGAGTCAGTGAGGCAGGTTTGTCGATAACTGTTGTATTTACAACCTGTGGAATGACTTGGTTATCTCCTCCTCGTCCTCTGACCCTTTTGCTTCCAGAGAACTGCGTGGTGCTTTATCACATTCACCATCTTGTCCAATGTCCAGGTGAAGCCCGTTCTCATATGACAGGGAGGCTATCACTGGACACATGGCATTAGGGGCTCCTCTACCCTCTGAGGTCCCATTCACACGTGTGAGGGCGGGGCATGTTTGTGGTAGGACCCTGGTGGAAGAGCAGCCCCGGGGTGTCCCGTGAGGGCAGTACTGGCCTCGATGTACATGGAGGGGGGCACGGTGAGCATGGAGACCCAACAGGGGCAGCAGCGAGCAGTAAACCTCCTCCACGACTCCAGGGTCTTCCCAGACCAGATCCACACCCCCGACGTGATGCCCACCACCAGACACATGAAGTATTTCAACATGAAGACGGCGTAGTCTGGCCCCAGGCCCAGCCTCTGTCTCTCAGCCTGACAGGAGCAGGATAGAGCCTGGTCCCAGCCAGGCCTGTAGTGCTGTTCGTACACCAGGCAGGCTACTACTATAGTAGCAGGAACTGTGTAAAGCACCGTAAACAACCCAATCCGGATCATCAGCTTCTCCAGTTTATCTGTTTTGGTCCCTCCCTGTTTGATGATGCTGCGGATGCGGAACAGAGACACAAAGCCCGCTAGGAGGAACAGGGAGCCGGTGAAGAGGTAGACCACAAGGGGAGCTAACACAAACCCTCTCAGGCTCTCCAGACTCTGGTTCCCCACGTAGCAGATCCCTGCCACCGGGTCTCCGTCCACAGAGCTCAGAGCGAGGACCGCAATGGACTTGACACTGGGAATCAGCCAGGCAGCCAAGTGGAAGTACTGGGAGTAGCCAGCGATGGCCTCGTTGCCCCACTTCATTCCCGCGGCCAGGAACCAGGTGAGGGAGAGCACCACCCACCAGATGGAGCTGGACATGCTGAAGAAGTAGATGAGCAGGAAGACCAGGGTACACAGGGCGGGGCCCGTGGTGTCATACAGGATGTGCTTCTGGTCTCCGCTCCCAGCGCACGCCACCCTCTCGTGACCCGCCACTAGTCGTATAATGTAGCCCAGGGAGACAAAGAGATAGCAGGCAGCCAGGAAGATGATGGGTCTCTCGGGGTACTGGAAGCGCTCCATGTCGATGAGGAAGGTTGCCACCGTGGTCAGGGTGGAGATGAAGCACAGGACGGACCACAGGCCGATCCAAAAGGTGGTGAAGGTGCGTTCGTCCTGGGAGAAGTAAGGGTGGTGGCAGGGCTGGGCACAGTTATCCACAGGGCCAGTGTGGACCCGGTTGTATAAGGGGTGGGTGTCTTTTTTGATGGGCACCAGAGGGTCCCGACAGCGGCAGTCCCGGTCACACTCCTGTGGGGCGGGAGGCTTGGGGGCGGGCTGCCTGCGGCGGGTGCCCTTGGGGGTGGGTTTGGGGAAGGGAGGGGAGAGGGTGGTGGTCTCACTACTGTTCTGGTCCATACACAGAGTCTCGTCTCCCAGCTGAGGCAGCTGCTCACAACTCATCCTCTCTGGCCACTCAAAACCGTACTGGATCATGAGGGGGGAGCAGCCTCGCTTGGCCCGCTCACACACAGAGCGGCAGGGGGGCAGGGGCTTCTTGTAGTCCTGCAGACAGATAGGGGTGTACATGGAACACAGGAAAAAGAGCAGGTCTGGGGAGCAGCGGATGCGGACCAAGGGCCAGAACTGATGGACCTCCAGCCCCACCTCCTCCTGGCTGTCGTGGTTGAACTGGTTGGGCATGTAGGTGAGGTTGTACCCGATGCCCTTACACATGGGAACCGTGATGGGCTCGCACACTATGTCCTTGGAGGCGGCGTGCGCGAGCGGGGGCAGCTGGGAGAGGAGCAGCGCGAGCAGCCAGCGGACGACACCACACAGCGGGGGTTTGACTGTGGTCGCCATGGGGAAGTGGGATATTTCCTTTAAAAATATATAGGTAGAAAAATGACAGGAATTGCGCTGTGGACTTTAGTATTTTCTAAGCTCAGGCTTTCCTTTCATTTATGACTGCATCTCCGAAATATGAAATCCCAGGAGAGCGTAATTGCTCCAACAGTCCTCTGTTCTATAAATCACAGACAAGTTTCATTCCAGACTGCAGGTCGCGGGTTCTCTTCCAACAGCATGAACCATGGTGATTATAAATGCAGCAGCCAAGATCCGAAAACCCCTGAAATATAGTGCCAGTGTTTTATCCAATAAATCTTGTGAGGATTTCGGAAGATGGCCTATGAACACCAAGTCGACCGAGGCTCTAAAGAGGTTGCATTCAATTGTAAATCATTCACCAAGCTTTACAATTACTTGAGTTGAAAATTAATTTCCCTTTTCCTTGCATTTCGAGCACGCTGCAATAAATGTAACAACTGTAACCATAGGCTTAAGCCAGAAACAATTTCCTATTCCTCCAGTTTGTATTCCGCATGACAGGTGAAGTCACCCGTGCCTTGATAAGAGGAACCCCTCTCACCGCGTCTCTGTGAACAATAAAAGCACTTGGAAGCAAAACTGTTTTGAAAATAATCTAAATGTTTCGCTCCTTTATGGTGCGTAAAACGCCCCAATCGTTTAATTTAAAATCCAGATTACAATCCAATAAAAACTGAATCCACTCTTCATGCAGCCGCTCTCGGGGTCTGAACCTCAGGGTAGAAAACAGGTTTCGGATAAACGTCCACTTGCTCTACTCTCTTTCCAAAGTTTGGGAAACTCGTTACGCTTTTCTTTGTCCAACCAAATGTATCACTTGGACAACCACTGAGCCGTTTTATTCAAAACTTCAGCACTTGTTTTCCAAACTTGTCTCCAATGATATTAACAGGTGTCGCGCTACACATCTCAAAGTGCTTGAGCCGAAATAACTCGCTCTGCTGCCCAAGTGGAAGAGACCCCTGCTACAGAACGCCCACCTCATCCACAGCGCCAGCCCTCGAGCACTCAGTTATATTGACCAAGGACCGTTTGAATAGCTTCACCACGCCTACTCGCAGTCCAACGCCGCGCTCCTTGTACCTTTTGGACCAATCAGGACCTACGTTTGGGCTATAGCGTTGACCAAATCAGTTAATTTATGGTTTACCAAAATGTACCGGATGTGGAGGGACAGGTGGCATTTGGAGACATTAACGCACCTGCACTTCAAGGTGTAAACTGTATATGCATCGTGGGTCAAATAAATAAATAAAGAGAGTCAATGTAGGGACAAATGAAGGGTGGGGATCGTCTTGGAAAGTGTGTGTGTTCATGGGTTCCTGTAGGGGCCATAGGAAGTTGATGGCACTTTAATTGGGGAGAATGGGCTCATGGTAATGGCTGGAGTGGTATTAGTGGAATGGTATCAAATACATCAAATACATGGTTTCCATATGTTTGATGCCATTCCATTTGTGCCGTTCCAGCCATTATTTTGAGCTATTCTCCCCAGCAGCCTCCTGTGCTAGGGGCCCATTCCTGCAGCCTGATTCATCAACACAAACCTGCAGGAAAAAAAAACACATCATCTAGACATCACTTCCTATAGGTTCCTAGGTTCAGTCTCAGGGTCTTAGCTTGCACATGGTCAGGAACAACTCAAGGCCCTACCTACCCATGATAATAGTGCATTATTGGACCAGTCCAACTTTTGCCAATCTGCTATACTCACTGGTTTACAGATGTACAGTGAGGGAAAAAAGTATTTGATCCCCTGCTGATTTTGTACGTTTTCCCACTGACAAAGACATGATCAGTCTATAATTTTAATGGTAGGTTTATCTGAACAGTGAGAGACAGAATAACAAACAAAAAAATCCATAAAAACGCATGTACATTTTTTTATAAATTGATATGCATTTTAATGAGGGAAATAAGTATTTGACCCCTCTGCAAAACATTACTTAGTACTTGGTGGCAAAACCCTTGTTGGCAATCACAGAGGTCAGGCGTTTCTTGTAGTTGGCCACCAGGTTTGCACACATCTCAAGAGGGATTTTGTCCCACTCCTCTTTGCAGATCTTCTCCAAGTCATTAAGGTTTCGAGCCTGACGTTTGGCAACTCGAACCTTCAGCTCCCTCCACAGATTTTCTATGGGATTAAGGTCTGGAGACTGGCTAGGCCACTCCAGGACCTTAATGTGCTTCTTCTTGGGCCACTCCTTTGTTGCCTTGGCCGTGTGTTTTGGGTCATTGTCATGCTGGAATACCCATCCACGACCCATTTTCAATGCCCTGACTGAGGGAAGGAGGTTCTCACCCAAGATTTGACGGTACATGGCCCCTTCCATCGTCCCTTTGTTGCGGTGAAGTTGTCCTCTCCCCATAGCAGAAAAACACCCCCAAAGCATAATGTTTCCACCTCCATGTTTGACAGTGGGGATGGTGTTCTTGGGGTCATAGGCAGCGTTCCTCCTCCTCCAAACACGGCGAGTTGAGTTGATGCCAAAGAGCTCGATTTTGGTCTCATCTGACCACAACACTTTCACCCAGTTCTCCTCTGAATCAGATGTTCATTGGCAAACTTCAGACGGGCCTGTATATGTGCTTTCTTGAGCAGGGGGACCTTGCGGGCGCTGCAGGATTTCAGTCCTTCACGGCGTAGTGTGTTACCAATTGTTTTCTTGGTGACTATGGTCCCAGCTGCCTTGAGATCATTGACAAGATCCTCCCGTGTAGTTCTGGGCTGATTCCTCACCGTTCTCATGATCATTGCAACTCCATGAGGTGAGATCTTGCATGGAGCCCCAGGCAGAGGGAGATTGACAGTTCATTTGTGTTTCTTCCATTTGCGAATAATCGCACCAACTGTTGTCACCTTCTCACCAAGCTGCTTGGCGATGGTCTTGTAGCCCATTCCAGCCTTGTGTAGGTCTACAATCTTGTCCCTGACATCCTTGGAGAGCTCTTTGGTCTTGGCCATGGTGGAGAGTTTGGAATCTGATTAATTGATTGCTTCTGTGGACAGGTGTCTTTTATACAGGTAACAAGCTGAGATTAGGAGCACTCCCTTTAAGAGTGTGCTCCTAATCTCAGCTAGTTACCTGTATAAAAGACACCTGGGAGCCAGAACTCTTTCTTATTGAGAGGGGGTCAAATACTTATTTCCCTCATTAAAATGCAAATCAATTTATAACATTGACATGCGTTTTTCTGGATTGTTACTCTGTCTCTCACTGTTCAAATAAACCTACCATTAAAATTATAGACTGATCATTGGGCAAACGTACAAAATCAGCAGGGGATCAAATACTTTTTTCCCTCACTGTATTTTAAGGGATAGTATGCACTCACTGAAGAACCACCACCAAATTATTGCATGCTCATTGAACCACTCCTTATTACCAGACCTGTCTAGGCTCTGGCCCTCAGACAACTCTCATGCATTCTAAATGAGTGCAGACAGAGGGAGGGAGGGAGGGAAGTAGGGAGGGAAGTGGGAGGGAGGGAAGGAAGGAAGGAAGGAAGGAAGAAAGGAAGGAAGGAAGGAAGGAAGGAAGGAAGGAGGAGGGAGGGAGGGAGGGAGGGAGGGAGGGAGGGAGGGAGGGAGGGAGGGAAGGAAGGAAGGAAGGAAGGAAGGAAGGAAGGAAGGAAGGAAGGAAGGAAGGAAGGAAGGAAAGGAAGGAAGGAAGGAAGAGGGGGAGGAGGGAAGGAAGGAAGGAGGGAGGGAGGGAGGGAGGAGGAGGGAGGGAGGGAGGGAGGGAAGGGAGGGAGGGAAGGAAGGAAGGAAGGAAGGAAGGAAGGAAGGAAGGAAGGAAGGAAGGAAGGAAGGAAGGAAGGAAGGAAGGAAGGAAGGAAGGAAGGAAGGAAAGAAAGAAAGAAAGAAAGAAGGAAGGAAGGAAGGAAGGAAGGAAGGAAGGAAGGAGGGAGGGAGGTACAGTGCATCCGGAATGTATTCAGACTCCTTGACTTTTTTCAAATTTTGTTACGTTACAGCTTTATTCTAAAATTGATTACATTATTTTCCCCCCTCATCAAACTACACACAATACCCCATAATGACAAAGCAAAAACAGATTTTTAGAAATTGTTGCAAATTTATTTTTTTTAAAAAGGAAATATTTCATTTACATAAGTATTCAGACCCTTTACTCAGTACTTTTTTGAAGTACCTTTGGCAGCGATTACAGCCTCAAGTCTTCATGGGTAATGACGCTACAAGCGTGGCACACCTATATTTGGGGAGTTTCTCCTATTCTTCTCTGCAGATCCTCTCAAGCTCTGTCAGGTTGGATGGGGAGCGTCACTGCACAGCTATTTTCAGGTCTCTCAAGAGATGTTCGATTGGGTTCAAGTCCGGGCTCTGGCTGGGCCACTCAAGGACATTCAGAGACTTGTCCCGAAGCCACTCCTGCGTTGTCTTGGCTGTGTGCTTAGGGTCGTTGTCTTGTTGGAAGGCGAACCTTCGCCCCAGTCTGAGGTCCTGAGCACTCTGGAGCAGGTTTTCATCAAGGATCTCTCTGTGCTTTGCTCCGTTCATCTTTCCCTCGATCCTGACTAGTCTCCCAGTCCCTGCCGTTGAAAAACATCCCCACAGCATGATGTTGCCACCACCATGCTTCGCCGTAGGGATGGTGCCAGGTTTCCTCCAGACGTGACGCTTGGCATTCAGGACAAAGAGTTCAATCTTGATTTCATCAGACCGGAGAATCTTGTTTCTCATGGTCTGAGAGTCTTTAGGTGCCTTTTGGCAAACTCCTAGCGGGCTGTCATGTGCCTTTTACTGAGGAATGGCTTCCGTCTGGCCACTCTACCATACAGGCCTGATTGGTGGAGTGCTGTAGAGATGGTTGTCCTTCTGGAAGGTTCTCCCATCTCCACAGAGGAACTCTGGAGCTCTGTCAGAGTGACCATCGGGTTCTTGGTCACCTCCCTGACCAAGGCTCTTCTACCCCGATTGCTCAGTTTGGCCGGGTGGCAAGCTCTAGGAAGAGTCTTAGTGGTTCCAAACTTCTTCCATTTAAGAATGATGGAGGCCATTGGTTTTTGATCTGACATACACTGTCAACTGTGGGACCTTATATAGACAGATGAATGCCTTTCCAAATCATGTCCAATCAATTGAATTTACCACAGGTGGGTTTTTAATACATTTGCACAGATTTCTAAAAACCTGTTTTCGCTTTGTCATTATGGGGTATTGTGTGTAGATTGATGAGGATTTTATTTTATTTAATCAATTTCTGAATACTTTCCAAATGCACTGTAGGTAGGGAGAGAGGTAGGGAGGGAGGGAGGGCGGTAGGGAGGTACGTAGGTAGGTAGGTAGGTAGGTAGGTAGGTAGGTAGGTAGGTAGGGAGAGAGGTAGGGAGGGAGGTTGGGAGGTAGGTAGGTAGGTAGGTAGATAGGGAAGTAGGGAGAGAGGTAGGTAGGTAGGTAGGTAGGTAGGTAGGTAGGGAGAGAGAGAGAGAGGTAGGGAGGGAGGGAGGGAGGGAGGTTGGGAGGTAAGGTAAACAACAGGCATGCTTTGTGTGTTGACCTAGCAGGACTGAGTCAAGGCATGCATGACAATGGATCCAAAACGCAAGACATAGACTGCACTGTGTTCACATGGAGTTGCCTTTCCACAAAGCATGTATGTGTCCCAAATGGCACCCTATTCCCTATACAGTACACTACTTTTGACCAGAGCCCTATGGGGACGAAGGCCATGTTTTCACTCTTAGCCTGTTTCTCTTAACCTGTCTCTTTAAGGTCAGGGAACATTCATACAGGATAGGGTTGATATTTTCTCACACAACTATATTGCTCTCCTTGTCCTAACACTCAAACAGACTCCAACTATAGGCGTGGTTTGCTACTCTGATATAAACTGACTGTACAGTGTTTACCTAATTGCTTTGAAATACAAAGTACACCACATACCATAGGTGTAGATAGATAGCATTAGCATGAGTGTGTAGTGTGGTTGATGTGTGGGTACTAGAGACTCATAAGTATGCCCCACCTAAAACACAACATGAGTTATAGAATTGCTCAGGGGAATAGTTATGCTTTCTTTACTATGTGCAGTCAAACAAACAAGTAGACTTGAGGGATGTTTTGGAATTCTTTGTGGAGGAGAGGGTGGGTTGGACAACAGGCAGAAAAACAAGAGTGTGATAGTCCACCATTCTTCCCTACATCCCCTGGCTTGACACTCTTCTCCCACTCCCCCTCCCCCTCTCTCTCTCTCTCTCTCTCTCTCTCTCTCTCTCTCTCTCTCTCTCTCTCTCTCTCTCTCCCCCTCCATCTCTATCCATCCATCCATCCATCCATCCCTCTCTCTCTCTCTCTCTCTCTCTCTCTCTCTCTCTCTCTCTCTCTCTCTCGCACGCACACGCACACGGCACACACACACACACACACACTTATTTCCCACTCAGGTTGAGGCTTTCTGAAGTCCAAAGGTCTTGCAGGGTGTGTGTGTCTGTGTGCTAGCGCGTCTGTATGTCTGACTGACTGTGTGTCTTGCATTTCTACTGCCTGTTAACACCCAGATTCCATTGGCTAAACTGAATGTTGCCAATATAAATGAGTCAATAGAAAAGTTCACATTCCTGAAAGCCTCTGTGGTATCAATCAAAGACAGTGATACATACACACATACAAACACACTCTCACTAAAACATTAAAGGACACACACACGATGGGTCACTCTTGGTAAATGTCCCTGGTGCCTAAGATGTTTGACTAAGGGGGAAAAAGTAAGGAACTTGTCTGTCGGCCTTGCATTAAAGAACATCATTGGTTAAAGAAAACTGTGATAAATAAAAAAGTATACCAGTTTCATTTAAGGACCAAAGGATTGACAGCCGTCGCATATAGATTGCAAATTGGTTGGGAAGTGATTTTTGACGTACCGATCCCATGGCATAGTGTTTATGAACTGATACGCAAAACGACACCGGATTCAAAACGTAGAATCTTTCAATTTAAATTATTATATACAATTCTTGCTACCAATAGAATGTTATTTATATGGGGGATACAATCTTCCCAGCCCTGCAGATTTTGCTGCGAAGAGATAGAATCATTAGATAATTTGTTTTGGTACTGTCCAGTTGTAGCTTGTTTTTGGACACAGGTCCAGGAATGGCTAAAGGATTGCAATATTTACCTGGAGCTAACCTTGCAGATAGCATTACTGGGTGATCTGAAAAGTCATAGTCAATCAATCAATAATATAATAATACTTTTAGCAAAAATGTTTATTTTCAATTTACAATCTGTAGAAACAATGAGAATAGAAAGGTTATGAACTTCTGTAAAACATCACAGTACAGTTGAAAAATATATGGCAAATAGAAATCCTATATGGATGGTGTTAAGAGATAGATGGGTGGTGTTGAATGGAGTTGAAGGATGGGACTAATAACAACTAACAACAACTTATAACAAGAGGACTAATAACAACTAACAACAACTAATAACAAGATAACTAATAATGTAAGCATACTGTGTCCATAATAAGTATATAGGTTGTAGGTTGGGAGCTTTTGTGAAAGAGCACAGTTAGAAAGATATGGCATATACAGTGGGGAGAACAAGTATTTGATACACTGCCGATTTTGCAGGTTTTCCTACTTACAAAGCATGTAGAGGTCTGTAATTTTTATCATAGGTACACTTCAACTGTGAGATACTGAATCTAAAACAAAAATCCAGAAAATCACATTGTATGATTTTTAAGTAATTAATTTGCATTTTATTGCATGACGTAAGTATTTGATCACCTACCAACCAGTAAGAATTCCGGCTCTCACAGACCTGTTAGTTTTTCTTTAAGAAGCCCTCCTGTTCTCCACTCATTACCTGTATTAACTGCACCTGTTTGAACTCGTTACCTGTATAAAAGACACCTGTCCACACACTCAATCAAACAGACTCCAACCTCTCCACAATGGCCAAGACCAGAGAGCTGTGTAAGGACATCAGGGATAAAATTGTAGACCTGCACAAGGCTGGGATGGGCTACAGGACAATAGGCAAGCGGCTTGGTGAGAAGGCAACAACTGTTGGCGCAATTATTAGAAAATGGAAGAAGTTCAAGATGACGGTCAATCACCCTCGGTCTGGGGCTCCATGCAAGATCTCACCTCGTGGGGCATCAATGATCATGAGGAAGGTGAGGGATCAGCCCAGAACTACACGGCAGGACCTGGTCAATGACCTGAAGAGAGCTGGGACCACAGTCTCAAAGAAAACCATTAGTAACACACTACGCCGTCATGGATTAAAATCCTGCAGCGCACGCAAGGTCCCCCTGCTCAAGCCAGCGCATGTCCAGGCCCGTCTGAAGTTTGCCAATGACCATCTGGATGATCCAGAGGAGGAATGGGAGAAGGTCATGTGGTCTGATGAGACGAAAATATAGCTTTTTGGTCTAAACTCCACTCGTTTGGAGGAAGAAGAAGGATGAGTACAACCCCAAGAACACCATCCCAACCGTGAAGCATGGAGGTGGAAACATCATTCTTTGGGATGCTTTTCTGCAAAGGGAACAGGACGACTGCACCGTATTGAAGGGAGGATGGATGGGGCCATGTATCGCGAGATCTTGGCCAACAACCTCAGTAAGAGCATTGAAGATGGGTCGTGGCTGGGTCTTCTAGCATGACAACGACCCGAAACACACAGCCAGGGCAACTAAGGAGTGGCTCCGTAAGAAGCATCTCAAGGTCCTGGAGTAGCCTAGCCAGTCTCCAGACCTGAACCCAATAGAAAATCTTTGGAGGGAGCTGAAAGTCCGTATTGCCCAGCGACAGCCCCGAAACCTGAAGGATCTGAAGAAGGTCTGTATGGAGGAGTGGGCCAAAATCCCTGCTGCAGTGTGTGCAAACCTGGTCAAGACCTTCAGGAAACATATGATCTCTGTAATTGCAAACAAAGGTTTCTGTACCAAATATTGAGTTCTGCTTTTCTGATGTATCAAATACTTATGTCATGCAATAAAATGCAAATGAATTACTTAAAAATCATACAATGTGATTTTCTGGATTTTTGTTTTAGATTCCGTCTCTCACAGTTGAAATGTACCTATGATAAAAATTACAGACCTCTACATGCTTTGTAAGTAGGAAAACCTGCAAAATCGGCAGTGTATCAAATACTTGTTCTCCCCACTGTAGAAGCAAACCGGATGGACATCATGAAAATGATTGGAGAGGTTGATTGGAGAGGTTGAGGGTAGAAGAAGTCCATTTCAGTTAGCTTGGGTATGTGAGTGAAATGGAGTGCTGTGGCACATTGATCCCCAACCTGGCTCTTCCGTCCACACTCTTCCGTGGCACCTCTCTCCCTCTCCTCTCACCACCTCCCTCCTTCCAGGGCCAAGGATGAGCCTGCGTGCCCGTACAGGTGTCTACACAAAAGCCTTTATCCTGCTCCTCATTCAGACCATAGAAACTCTCTCTCACACACACACACACACACACACACACACACACACACACACACACACACACACACACACACACACACACACACACACACACACACACACACACACACATAAAAGGCTGATGACACAATGTTACAAATTTTCACGTTTGTAAATGCATTCTCATTTTCCTACCTCCACTCCCCCTTCCACTCTCTGGTTTATCCTTTATACAGTGGCTTGCGAAAATATTCACCCCCCTTGACATTTTTCCTATTTTGTTGCCTTACAACCTGGAATTAAAATGGATTTTTTGGGGGTTTGTATCATTTGATTTACACAACATGCCTACCACTTTGAAGATGCAAAATATTTTTTATTGTGAAACAAACAAGAAATTAGACAAAACAACTGAAAACTTGAGCGTGCATAACTATTCACCCCCCCCCAAAGTCAATACTTTGTAGAGCCACCTTTTGCAGCAATTACAGCTGCAAGTCTCTTGGGGTATGTCTCTATAAGCTTGGCACATCTAGCCACTGGGATTTTTGCCCATTCTTCAAGGTAAAACTGCTCCAGCTCCTTCAAGTTGGATGGGTTCCGCTGGTGTACAGCAATCTTTAAGTCATACCACAGATTCTCAATTGGATTGAGGTCTGGGTTTTGACTAGGCCATTCCAAGACATTTAAATGTTTCCCCTTAAACCATTTGAGTGTTGCTTTAGCAGTATGCTTAGGGTCATTGTCCTGCTGGAAGGTGAACCTCCGTCCCAGTCTCAAATCTCTGGAAGACTGAAACAAGTTTCCCTCAAGAATTTCCCTGTATTTAGGGCCATCCATCATTCCTTCAATTCTGGCCAGTTTCCCAGTCCCTGCCGATGAAAAACATCCCAACAGCATGATGCTGCCACCACCATGTCCTCGGGGTGATGAGAGGTGTTGGGTTTGCGCCAGACATAGTATTTTCCTTGATGGCCAAAAAGCTCAATTTTAGTCTCATCTGACCAGAGTACCTTCTTCCATATGTTTGGGGAGTCTCCCACATGGCTTTTGGCGAAACACCAAACGTGTTTGCTTATTTTTTTCTTTAAGCAATGGCTTTTTTCTGGCCACTCTTCCGTAAAGCCCAGCTCTGTGGAGTGTACGGCTTAAAGTGGTCCTATGGACAGATACTCCAATCTCCGCTGTGGAGCTTTGCAGCTCCTTCAGGGTTATCTTTGGTCTCTTTGTTGCCTCTCTGATTAATGCCCTCCTTGCCTGGTCCGTGAGTTTTGGTGGGCGGCCCTCTCTTGGCAGGTTTGTTGTGGTGCCATATTAGATTTAATGGTGCTCCGTGGGATGTTCAAAGTTTCTGATATTTTTTTATAACCCAAACCTGATCTGTACTTCTCCACAACTTTGTCCCTGACCTGTTTGGAGAGCTCCTTGGTCTTCATGGTGCTGCTTGCTTGGTGGTGCCCCTTGCTTAGTGGTGTTGCAGACTCTGGGGCCTTTCAGAACAGGTGTATACAGTGGGGGAAAAAGTATTTAGTCAGCCACCAATTGTGCAAGTTCTCCCACTTAAAAAGACGAGAGAGGCCTGTCATTTTCATCATAGGTACACGTCAACTATGACAGACAAATTGAGAAAAAAAAAATCAAGAAAATCACATTGTAGGATTTTTTATGAATTTATTTGCAAATTATGGTGGAAAATAAGTATTTGGTCACCTACAAACAAGCAAGATTTCTGGCTCTCACAGACCTGTAACTTCTTCTTTAAGAGGCTCCTCTGTTCTCCACTCGTTACCTGTATTAATGGCACCTGTTTGAACTTGTTATCAGTATAAAAGACACCTGTCCACAACCTCAAACAGTCACACTCAAAACTCCACTATGGCCAAGACCAAAGAGCTGTCAAAGGACACCAGAAACAAAATTGTAGACCTGCACCAGGCTGGGAAGACTGCATCTGCAATAGGTAAGCAGCTTGGTTTGAAGAAATCAACTGTGGTAGCAATTATTAGGAAATGGAAGACATACAAGACCACTGATAATCTCCCTCGATCTGGGGCTCCACGCAAGATCTCACCCCGTGGGGTCAAAATGATCACAAGAACGGTGAGCAGAAATCCCAGAACCACACGGGGGGACCTAGTGAATGACCTGCAGAGAGCTGGGACCAAAGTAACAAAGCCTACCATCAGTAACACACTACGCCGCCAGAGACTCAAATCCTGCAGTGCCAGACGTGTCCCCCTGCTTAAGCCAGTACATGTCCAGGCCCGTCTGAAGTTTGCTAGAGTGCATTTGGATGATCCAGAAGAGGATTGGGAGGAATGTCATATGGTCAGATGAAACCAAAATATAACTTTTTGGTAAAAACTCAACTCGTCGTGTTTGGAGGACAAAGAATGCTGAGTTGCATCCAAAGAACACCATACCTACTATGAAGCATGGGGGTGGAAACATCATGCTTTGGGGCTGTTTTTCTGCAAAGGGACCAGGACGACTGATCCGTGTAAAGGAAAGAATGAATGGGGCCATGTACCATGAGATTTTGAGTGAAAACCTCCTTCCATCAGCAAGGGCATTGAAGATGAAACATGGCTAGGTCTTTCAGCATGACAATGATCCCAAACACACCGCCCGGGCAACGAAGGAGTGGCTTCGTAAGAAGCATTTCAAGGTCCTGGAGTGGCCTAGCCAGTCTCCAGATCTCAACCCCATAGAAAATCTTTGGAGGGAGTTGAAAGTCCGTGTTGCCCAGAGACAGCCCCAAAACATCACTGCTCTAGAGGAGATCTGCATGGAGGAATGGGCCAAAATACCAGCAACAGTGTGTGAAAACCTTGTGAAGACTTACAGAAAACGTTTGACCTGTATCATTGCCAACAAAGGGTATATAACAAAGTATTGAGAAACTTTTGTTATTGACCAAATACTTATTTTCCACCATAATTTGCAAATAAATTCATAAAAAATCCTACAATGTAACTTTCTGGGAAAAAAAATTCTCATTTTGTCTGTCATAGTTGACGTGTACCTATGATGAAAATTACAGGCCTCTCTAATTTTTTTAAGTGGGAGAACTTGCACAATTGGTGGCTGACTAAATACTTTTTTTCCCCACTGTATATACTGAGATCACGTGACACTTAGATTGCACACAGGTGGACTTTATTTAACTAATTATGTGACTTCTGAAGGTAATTGGTTGCACCAGATCTTATTTAGGGGCTTCATAGCAAAGGGGGTGAATACATATGCACGCACCACTTTTCCGTAATTTTTACAAGTTATTTTTTTCATTTCACTTCACCAATTTTGACTATTTTGTGTATGTCCATTACATGAAATCCAAATAAAAATCAATTTAAATTACAGGTTGTTATGCAACAAAATAGGAAAAACGCCAAGGGGGATGAATACTTTTGCAAGGCACTGTATACAGAGACATGAGGTCAGGGTTACACAATACCGGACACAATTACTCATAAACACCCCTAATCCCACGTTTAGGGACCTACAATCATGTGTAAATCCCACATTTTGTGTGATAAGATGATGTAAATCCAATCTCATCTCTATAATAGCAGTATTTGGTATAACAGTCCTATTTTATTTCTACAGTGTTGTCACACAGTGAGGAGCCTCAGCCCATAAGTAGGGGCAAGAGTTTTTCCTGGTTGGTTGACATGGTAAGGGTAAAACATAACCTGACCCTATTTATAACACATAACTAGGGCCAGGAATATACCCTGACTAACTGACTATATCCATGAGCCTGGGCCCTGCAAACGACTCAATAACCAGTTCAGACTTTCAGTCAGAGGGCAAAGAGTTGACTGAGAGGGGTGTGACAGGTTATAGAGGGGGTTGGGGTGTGACAGGTTATAGAGGGGGTTGGGTTGTGACAGATTATAGAGCGGGTTGGGGTGGGTTAGGTTGTGACAGATTATAGAGGGGGTTGAGTTCTGACAGGTTATAGAGGGGATTGGGTTATGACAGGTTATAGAGGGGGTTGGGTTATGACAGGTTAGAGAGGGGGTTGGGTTGTGACAGGTTATAGGTAAACTCCATCTTTATTCAGTCAACTTGGGAAGTGGATTGGAATTCCACTTCAGGTTGGGTTCGGTGTTGACAGGTTATAGAGGGGGTTGGGGTGGGTTGTGACAGGTTAGAGAGGGGGTTGGGTTGTGACAGGTTATAGGGGGGGTTGGGTTGGGTTGTGACAGGTTAGAGAGGGGGTTGGGTTGGGTTGTGACAGGTTAGAGAGGGGATTGGGTTGGGTTGTGACAGGTTAGAGAGGGGATTAGGTTGGGTTGTGACAGGTTAGGAAGGGGTTGGGTTGTGACAGGTTAGAGAGGGGGTTGGGTTGGGTTGTGACAGGTTAGAGAGGGGGTTGGGTTGTGACAGGTTATAGGTCAACTCCATCTTTATTCAGTCAACTTGGGAAGTGGATTGGAATTCCACTTCAGGAATTAAAAAATCCTAATTGAAAATAAATGGCCTCTTTTAAATTCTTGAATAGGAATTTTAATTAATCTCCTGAATTGAAATAAAATGGAACTGACCCCAACCAATCTACTAACTTGAGAAAAGCACATGCTGTCTGAGCAGACCAACTATCTAAAGTTTCGATTCATAGGCTTTCACACAAGGACATAGGTCCAAACTAGAGGCCCCAGTCTGAATGTACCATGAGGCAATAGCAGCAGTACTAGCTACTCTCATTCCTCTGATCCAGGTTACCCGGAACAGCAGGGTCCTGTGTGCCTTTGTGTGGCTGCTCAACGTCAGGGGGACAGTGTGTGTGTGTGTGTGTGTCAGAGAACGGGGGGATGGTAGGGGGGGTCAAAGCCCTACTATTTTCCCCCTTTCACAAGCACCGACCCTCACCCCTCACGTTCCATCCCATGTTAACATTGCCCAACCCCCTCATCCCTCTCCCATCTGCACCCATCCTCTCTCCCATCATCTTTTTCTCCTTAAACCATCTTTTGTTTTCTTTTTCTGATGGCATTTCTCCTCTCTTGTTGTCAAGGCCCTAAATGAGTCTTGACTGGCCCCCGGGCCACTGGAGAAGCACAAAGGACCGTGTTCCGCTCGCTACAGTTGAGCCATTGTGGCCGCTGACAACGCACTAATTGGCGATGACAATTAAGCGCGGTCGACACTCAGGTTCAATTTGCCTGCTCCTCAATACAAAATCACAGGCAAATGAGTCAAGCGATACACACACACACATTGTTTTGTTACACTTTTCTCTTGCCTGGTTTGGGACTTGTTGGGAAGCCTGCAGACTCTTGCCTGGTTTGGAAACCTGCAGACTCGGGGAAGGGGAACAAGGACAGGAACTAAAGGCTGAGCTCATTTTCTTTCAACCATGTTTTGTCATGTCAGCAAACTACATGCAGAGTTAATTGTTTCAAAGTTCAGTGACATTTTACAGGGCTTTCATTCATTTTTTAGTCATTTAGCAGACGCTCTTATCCAGAGTGACTTACAATTAGTGAGTGCATACATTTTTTTTTCCATTTTCTTTTTCATACTGGCCCCCCGTGGGAATCGAACCCACAACCCTGGCGATGCAAGCGCCATGCTCTACCAACTGAGCTACACAGGGTAACTACAGTAGATGTATTTCCAAAAAAATAGATGGAATGTTTCAACCCCTCCACTCACTCATTTCATACATTTACAGAGAAAAAAAACACTAGTTAAAACTACCTCACACTGAAAATCTGTTTTAAATCTTGAAATGGTTACAAAGCCTGTAACCCCCGTATCCCCCAATGAAATAAATGTGTGAGGGCTCCATTTAGAAGAGAGAGAAGACAGAAAGGTAAGACTTCAACTCTGGCCTGCCCAACATTAAGAACTTAATGGAGTTTGGAATCTACAGAGCGGCGAGGCTCAAGGCCCCTCTAAAAACAACCCAAACCTTTCAGACCTCTCTGCCACTTCACGGAAGAAGAATAAAAGTGTCAGGTACACACGCACACACATATCCACGACAGGCGGGCATGTTCCAGCCCATCGTTGGGCCGCAGATGGATCCTCAGATGCCTGTGGATTACTGCCTGTCAGCTTTAGTGCTCAATCTCTCGCTCTCTCCCAGACCAGACCAGACCATGAGGAATGGCTGCTGCCTACCGCAGGACAGGAAAAAAGGCAGCGAGGAAAAGTAGAGCGTTGACAAAGTAAACTACATGGGGATTGGGAGGCCACCAGAGCAGGGGGGTGGTAGGAGAGTGCGTTTCTCAAGCTTTGTGTGGACTCAGTGGTTTGCCCTCACAGATGGAACAGGGATCCCATTGGCTGCTGTATGCCCTAACCACAGATCTAGGATCAGATTATAACACTTTTTTTTTTTATTATTATTATTATTATTTTTTTTGTCATTTAGCAGACGCTCTTATCCAGAGCGACTTACAGGAGCAATTAGGGTTAAGTGCCTCACCTACCTACTCCTATGCCAGGCTGGAGAGGTGGTAGAATGTGATCCAAGGTGGATCTTGTCTCACCCATTTATTAACTTCTATTTAACCAGGGAAAAACACATTGAGACCTAGGTCTCCTTTGCAAATGTGCCCTGGGAACAATACAGAAAATAAAATTATACACAATTTAAAACACAAAATTAAATAGCAAATATTATATACACAATAAACAATCAAACAAAACAAACACATTTATCAATATAAAAATCCCTAGCCTTTCTCCTAAACTGACCCAGAGACAACAACACATCTAAATGAAACGTTGCTTGTTGTAATCCAAGTTTCTATATTTCAACAATGATGTTAAGTAAATTGGTAGTTTATTAAGCAAGGCTTTATAAACAAAAACAGAATAATGAAGTGACCTACGTGTTTTTAGCGAGGTCCAACCAACTTTATGATAAAGGATGCTGTGGTGAGTGTCAAAACTGTCAGATGTTATAAAACGAAGTGCGCTATGATAAATTGTGTCCAAGGGCTTCAAAACACTGGTAGCTACATTCATGTATATAATATCGCCATAATCTATAACAGGAATCAATGTAGACTGAATGATTTGACTGTTTTCTACTATTTAATGAAAGGCAAGCCCTATTCCTATAGAAGAAGCCCAACTTCATTCTTAATTTCTTGACTAACTCGTCAACATGCTTTTTAAAAGGTAGCTTTTCGTCAATCCAGATGCCCAGATATTTTTAGACGGGGACACGATCAATGGGGGCACCATCTTATGTACTTATGCACAAGTCATCAGTTACATTATTACATGATTTGCAAAATAACATGTACTTGGTTTTACCAGCATGTAGTACCAACTTCAGGTCAACCAAGGCTTTCTGCAAGGTAGTAAAAGCGTCGAAAGAGCTGCCGTAGGGGCAGTAGCGTATACAACAGTGTTATCTGCGTACAGATGAAAGTTACAGTTTTGTACAGATAGACCAATGCTGTTAATATAAATAGTGAAAAGAACTGGACCAAGAATCAAACCCTGTGGGACACCTTTTGTTATGTCTAGAAATACTGATTTAACGCCATCAGTAAGTACACAGTGTTCTGTCTTTTAAATAATTCTCAAACCAGCTACAAGCAGCCCGATCTAAGCCAATCAAAGAGAGTTTCTGAACAAGTAAGGTGTGATCCACAGTGTTGAATGCCTTGGACAGGTCATGAAGAGGGCAGCACAGTGTTTCTTCGTATCTAAACAATTTATGACATCTTTTAAAACCATAGAAGTAGCAGAGATGGTACTATGACCTGGTCTGAACCCTGACTGTTTTACATTCAGAAAATATGTAGCAGTTAAAAGGGATCTAAGCTGAGTATTAATCAATGATTCCAGGATTTTTGCTAGGCAAGAGAGTTTGGAAATGGGACGATCATTATTTAGATCACTCGGGTCGCCACCTTTATGTAGAGGAAGCACATGGGCCGCCTTCCAAACTCTAGGGATAGTACTCAATATAATTGTCAAGTTAAAAATCTGTGTTAATGCTTCTGCAATCAATGGAGCAGAAAGCTGTAATAAGAAGGGATCAAACATATCAGCCCCAGTAGATTTTTTTACATTAATTATAAGTAGTTGTTCCAATACATCAGAAGGAGACAGTTGCTCCAGAGAGTAAAAGGATTCACTGGGGGTCGTCTGGTCCTCTATCAAGTCGACTAGCGGCTGGGAGATGGACGAGCAGTTTACTGACTGACCCGGGTCTATTAAACCAAGATTTTTTTCAAACAAAAAAAAACGGCGGACATAAAACGTTGATTAAAAGCATGACCTATCTCATTTTTTCCAATAATGATGTCAGAGTTCCGTATAACTTGCTTGGGTAGGGAAGGAGAGGAATTTCCACGCTTTAGCGCCTTAACTGTTTTCCAAAATGTAGATGGATCACCAGCAGAGACAGTGATAGAACTTAGGATGTAGCTTGATTTAGCCTTTTTTACTAAGGACGTGCATTTATTTATCAGTTGCCTGAAAAGCTGCCAGTCCACAACAGCATCAGTTAGTCTAGCTTTGGCCCAGGCATGATTTCTTGTTCTAAAGATATCTGAAAGTTCTGTAGAAAACCAGGGATTGTATCTATTTTTCAGTCTATAGCATTTAAAAGGAGCGTGTTTATCTGCCAGTGATATAAAAATAGATGAGAAATGCTCAAGAGCTAATTCAGGGTCAGGTATACACTTGATGGAGGAAAGTTCAGAAAAGTACAAGTCATGCATAAACGCTTGGGGAGAAATGTTTTTAAAATGTATCTTCCTAATAATACGGGGATCAGAATTATGCTGTCTAGTTTCTCTAATACAGGCTATAGGACAATTATCACTAAGGTCACTAGCAAACACACCAAAAGACATGTACTTATGGGGGTTATTAGTGAGAATTAAATCTAATGATGAGGGTCTATCTAGATTTTTCACATTTAACCGGGTGGGTTTTGTGATTAGCTGGGTTAGATTAAGATCAATACCAAATGTTCTTAAAGTTATCTGAGATAGGTGTCAGCCAGTCCAGGTTAAAGTCTTCCAAGACCACCAGAAAAAGTTTTAAATGCTCAGCTATGATAGTAGTCGCATCAACTAAAGCAGCAGGAGGCCTATACACTCCAGCAACAAATAAATGCACGTTTTGGCTCATGGTCACATCTAAAACCAGGATTTCACATTTCTGGGTTAGTGATATTAAGAGCACATGATGCTACAAAAGTGTATTTCACATACATGAGTGCGGGTTATATCCCAGTCAGTCTCTCAGAGCAGCCTTAAAATGGCCTTGTAACTCAGTCTTCTTTATAGAATCTTTTCTCTTTCCAAAAAGTGTCAAAGTTATCAATAAAGACAACATTGACAGAGTTACAATAACTCTTTAGCCAAACCTGAAGTGATAGCAACCTACTGAATCTACCGTGTCCACGTCTCATCGTGGGTATGGACCCGATATAATGGGATGCTTGTTTAGGTATTTCAGTTTTGCAATTAGTTCCATGAAGTCACTTTTAAGCAGTTCAGAGCTGGCCAACTTAGTGTCATTAAATCCCACATGTACTATAACAGTATCTATGAGGGCATGCCAATGGATTAACCCAATCTCTTAAGGATTCTTCCAGATCTTAACCTTTGAATAAGGATAGAACGGGGTGACGTGCCATCGTAAGCAACATAATACAATTCAGTATTAAAAAAAGGACACAAAGCGAGTGGTAGAATTCAATCAGATCCTTGATGCATCATCTTACATGACATTACAAGGCTGGTAGTATAGTGTGGTTTGTGACAGGTCCTCTGGCTGGCTGGTTCTTGGTTCTCCTCCAGGGAACCTGATCCATCTGGAAGTTAGGTTTGTAATTTGGGATTAGTGAGAGTCGAGAGTTAGTGTTTGGACCTCCACTGGCCCTAAACCAAACCCAATAGGAACCATCAGGGCCACTAACAGAACTATAAGAATAGAAATAGAACAGAACTGAATCAGTTGTTCCACTCTGTTACCATTCTTAGGTTTATTCTGACTCATAACCAGGGAATAATTATGTATTTCATATATAGTGCATAATGTATTGTCTAACTAGGGCCATGGGTTTTTCCAGACCATGTGTCACCAGAGAAGGACATTCTCTGTCTAGGCAATGCTTTTTAACTGGTTTACTTCTCCTGCTCTGGAAAAACTCCTTTCCTATAGTATATCATCATACACGTGTCTCCAATGTGAAATGACAATCCAGATCATAAAATCACTGCCCACACCACCCTGTGTTAAGTAGTTTGTTTTATTGGCATCAGTGGTATAAAAAAAAGCTAAGAAATAAACTGCAGGAGGAAGGAGGGATCGGGTATAGAGGTTGTCTGCTGGCTGTGATACAGATTGAAACAGAAAGATAGAACGGTAGGTAAACCTGAAACAGTGCTGAAGTCCAGACAGACATAATGTTGGTTGGTGCACAACATAAATACAATACATATTGGCCCAAAATAACAAAATGTAACAAAGGCAGAGTAAAATACTAAAATGAATAAAAACACAGTAATGAAAAGCAGGGTGCATTCAATAATTCAGAAACCAAGTGCTCATGGTGCGAAGGTTGGAGTAAATACATTGAAGTAAATAAATCCCTATTTGGTACTCCAAACAGAAAAACATGTCCAGGAGGATAATTCCCTTGGTTCAATGCCCTCATCAGTCCCTCAGTAGGGACAATATTGTCAACCATTTCCAGTGCACAGAATCCCTGATGTTTAAGGATCAGCACACATTAAGAGGAGCAGGTAGACTACTAATATTAGCTCTGTGACAGTCTGTAAGAGTCTGCACTCTGATAGACTTTAGTTATGTACATTTTACTGCATTCATGTACAGCGTTTTACTTCAAGGAACACAGAGGTTATATGCCCTTCCTGTCCACTCAGCACATTACTAGTAGTACATTGAGGAGCTTTGCTAGAAGCCAATTAAAAGAAAACATCACATTTAAGATATTATCTCCTTTTCTTTCCAGATTCGAGTAGACACCTTTAGTCAAGCAACAGTGACCATCGTTTTTGGACCTCGTCTATACAATGAACGAACAGAAACATGGTTCAATACTCCATGGGCAGCTGAGGCATGGTGACATGATTAAAGATAGAAGCCCATGCGTCAGTCACACACAAACTATATTATCGCTGTAGCAGGAACACGTCAACAGGCTGTTAAGGCAGGCGAACGTACAGACACTCAATAAATACCATTAATGAAATGTTCAAAAGCGTGTATACTCATCATGCATTCACACACAAAAAAAAGTGATTTATTGCACATACAACCCCCCAAAAAAGAACACTAGCAAAATAATTGATAGTGCAACATGTCAAAATGCTAATGTTCTGCATCTAAACAAGCACACCCACTTAGCTAGCTGTTATCTGGATCTTGTCCGGATCCAGGAGAGATGGGACGACATGGGGAGAAAAGGGACCAGTGATAAACAGAGGTTTATTCTAGAGAAAGCAGAGTATGACTATGAAGGCCTAGTTGCATAGGGAAGACAGTCAACTCAAGGTAAAGCTTCAGTCGTTGAAAGTGTTGCACGATTAAAGCACAGTACCTCAAAAAGGACAAGAAACAGAGGAGAGAGAAAGGCAACGATGCAAAGAAAAATGTATATTATTACCCAGTATAGTTCAAGTAATGGAAACACACACACACACACTAAACAAACTGCACACACACACACACTCAACTGCACGCACGCACGCACACACACTCAACCAACTGCACACACATGCAAATGCTTCCACATACACACACACACACAATTTATATGGCTCCAGAGTGAGAGCACTGAGCCATAGCAGTAACGTCAGAGTGAGTCCCAGCTCCTGTGGGTTTGTGATGGCTTGGCTTGTGTAACAGAACTAAGCCATGCATGGTGTTTTGCCTGGACTGAAATTTGGGCCTCCTGTGGCTGAGGCCTGGAGATGTAGGGCTGACCTGAAGGAGCTTTTCGTACTGAATATACTGGACAGTCAATAACTCCACCAGCCTCTTGCCTCAGAGGACAGGACTAGTTGCCCTTATTTAACCAGGATTAAGTATACATGATACATGATTTGAAAATGACTATTACTCAATCTCATTCTAGTTTCATGTCGGTCTTGATCATCCGTGTCCTCCACTTGGACCCTTCTAGTAAATATGTCTAGATAAAGGGTTGACGGGTTAGAGCAGGGTTTCCCAAACTTGGTCCTGGTCCTTGTCCGCCCCCGGTGCACGTTTTGGTTTTTGCCCTAGCACTACACTGCTGATTCAAATAACCAACTCATCATCAAACTGACATTATTTGAATCAGCTGGGTAGTGCTAGGGCAAAAACCAAAACGTGCACCCAGGGGTGCCCAAGGACCGAGTTTGGGAAACCCTGGGTTAGAAGGGTTCCAAATGGTAATAGGTGAGTTAAATAAGCAAACACATCCTTCAATACTGTGGCTACTAGCCTAGTCTGTGGCTTGACATCCTAATGAACATGCATAAATAGTGCAAAAACATGAAGGAGGGGGAGGAAGAGAGAGACTGAAGTGCAGAGACAGTGTGGGGACGGGGACGGGGGGACAGTATCCTAATGTAGACTTCAGATATATAGCGAGTTGCCACATCACACCAACTGGCACCAGCTGTCTTTCTCATAACCAGCTGTTGGGTCACCTGGTGTGTGTGTCTGTGTGGACAGGTCATCTCGTAAAACCTTCAGGTGGTGTGTTTGTGTGTGCGTGTGCCCAGAAAGTCAAAAGGACGCATCATAGTCTGTCTTCCTTTATTTGGTGTGTGTGTGTGTGTGTATATGTAGCACTATGAAGATATGGGACACACTCTTTTCACACCACTGATACAGCTACGAGACTTTTCCTAGCAGGTTAGGAGAGCATTTTCACAACCTAATTATTCTAACCGGCTATGTTAATTCCCCTAACCTGCTACGTAAGTTCTCCTAACCTGCTACGAAAAAGTCACTTCCGGTCAAGGGTTGGAACCAGTTCAGGGAACAGAACAAAATTATTTGCGGAACCGACAACAAAAATGAAAGCTATCTATACTGTTCCGGAACAGAACCGTTATTTTAAAAGCATGGTAACCAGTTAATAACGTTATTTTACGTTCCGGGCATTTTTTTCCAGTCCCACAAAAATCGTAACAAAGCGCCTTTGCAAAGCCCTCACTCTGTCACTCAGAAACGTATGTCGCGTTCACGTGCTAGTGGGAACTAGGAAACTCGAAAGTGTTCGACTTTCTAACTGGTTGAACGCGGCACCTGTATAACTACAACCATTTAGCAAGTCGGAAATGTTCAGAGTTCTGATTAGCATGTGAACGCGGCATTATTCCAGCGTCTTTGCCAGTGGGTGTGTGTGTAGGTTACCTGCCCCTCCCCTCTGAAGCATAGGTTAGTGTAGCTACTGACGGCATTACAAGCGTAATTCAGAAATTAGGGAGAGATGTTTAATTAGAGAAGAATGGATTTACTTTTTCAACGCTAGTTAAGGATACTATAGTTATCACGTTTCACAGTGGATTTATTAACTACAAAACAGTAAGACGTGTTTTGAATTCTAGTGCTGCTCTGCACACACAAGCTTGTTAGTTAGCTAGCTAGCTAACGTTTGCTCCGGTCCAACGTTAAACCAACTCGGAAGTTCAAAGAAATGTAAAGTTCCTCTAAAGAAGCACTCCTCCATAGGTATAATTATGTGGGCCTAATTCAGATCATGCATGTCAAAAGATGCCCAAGCTTCCTCCATTCTCTCTCCTGATTAAACCATGCTCTTACGGCAAAATACTATTTGCTCTTAACGACTTTCCTATGCAGATTAAATCGCTTAACCGCTCCACATCAAGCTGCTCTATCTGCACTGATCGGTGAAGTCATTTTATGTCGAGCTAAATGCAAAAAATATATATATTTCAGAGGTTTAAAAAGGAACAGAAAGGAACGATATAAACCAGTTCTTTTGGGTCGAACCGGTTCAGAACTTTATTTAGCTGGTCGGAACAGTGGAACGGAACAAAAAAAAATAATGGTTCTGTTCAGAACGGAATGATTGGAAAATAATTTTGGTTCCAACCCCTGCTTCCAGTCATAGCTGTATCAAAGGGACGTGAAAAGAGTGTTTCTCATGAAGATAGCAGAAAGCAGAGAGGCTAATAAGCAGAGCATTCTCCCAGGTGAGAGTGATGTCAGCTCAGAAAGCAGGTGTGTCTGCGAGAGCATGACTCTTAGTCATCAACACTTCTGTTACTGTGTATCCTGGCCGACTCTCACACACACACACACTTCTATTGACTTTGGTGAGAGCAGCTCTGCTGTTTCTGTGTATCTCCGGAAGTATAGTGTGTGTGTGTGTGTGTGATCAAGTGTCCTGGTAGGGCATTGTGAAGCAGCCTGGTATATCGTCGTTAGGGCTCCAGAAGGACGAGGGTCTCGTGTGGTGGAGCTCTCTGCGGACGCAGCGTGGACACGGCTGGGCTTTCTGACGACACACTGCATGGAACACCGCTCCGCAGACAGCACATCTGGATCACACACACACACAGCAGAGATACAAACATCAATACAACCAAAATCTGTAGTGAAAAAAGCATATTAGTTTGTAGGTTGGTCGATTTCACCGATATCAGAAATGTATGATTAATCAGAGGGAAAACACATCACTATAGTAAACATTTTGATAAACTTTAGTTTCCCTGGCCCTGTTCAGTTCAGCCCTGTCTGTCTGTAAGCATTAGCACCTGTTGCCACCCTGCCAGGTATCTATAGGACAGGACAGTATACTACACAGGTGGCTGTATCTCTCCATCCATCCATCCATCTGCTGAGCAATACATATGCATCTTTACGACATACAGTGCCTTCAGAAAGTATTCATACCCCTTGACTTATAGCCTGAATTCAAAGTGGATTAAATTGATTTATTTCTCACCCATCTACACACAATACCCCATAATGACAAAGTGCAAGTTTATTGAAAATGAAATACAGAAATATCTCATTTACATAAGTATTCACACCCCAGAGTCAATACATGTTAGAATCACCTTTGGCAGCGATTACAGTTGTGAATCTTTCTGGGTAAGTCTCTATGAGCTTTGCACACCTGTATTGTACAATACTTGCACATTATTCTTTTTAAAACTCTTCAAGCTCTGTCAAGTTGGTTGTTGATCATTGCTAGACAGCCATTTCAAGTCTTGCCATAGATTTTCAAGCCAATTTAAGCTAAAACTGTAACGCGGCAACTCAGGAACATTCGATGTTGTCTTGGTAAGTAACTCCAGTATATTTGGCCTTGTGTTTTAGGTTATTGTCCTACTGAAAGGTGGATTTGTCTCCCAGTGTCTGTTGGAAAGCAGACTGAACCAGGTTTTCCTCTAGGATTTTGCCTGTGCTTAGCTCTATTCCATTTCTTTTTATCCTAAAAACCTCCCTAGTCCTTGCCGATGACAAGCATACCCATAACATGATGCAGCCACCACCATGCTTGAAAATATGAAGGGTGGTAACTGGTAGTGATGTGTTGTGTTTGCCCCAAACACAATGCTTTGTATTCAGGACATAAAGTTCATTTCTTTGCCAAATTTTATGCAGTTTTACTTTAGTGCCTTGTTGCAAACAGAATGCATGTATTGGAATATTTGTATTCTGTACAGTGTCATGACTTGCCCTCATGGGTTGAGGATCAAACATGCCGGCTAGGCAAAGGTTTGAACACCCCCTTTCCTGGGGGCCAGTTTTATGACCGGTCGTAAATACCGTGCAGACTTTCTCTTCCTTGCCATGAAGCATTGGGAGAAAGGACCCCTTTGTTAACAAAGGAAGTCTTCCCGCCAAGACTCCAACATCCAAAAGTGGATAATGAAACAATATTACTACTTAAAATAATGTGGGAAATGGTCGGTAGGGACTTAAAGAACAATCATGTCAAATTCGTTACTATGTTGTAATGTCATTAAAGACGGTGGAACATCATAACTGTATCTCTGGGGGTGTACACTTCCCAGTTATGAGGTTTACATCTAATTGTTGTATAAAACGAATGATTAAGTATAATAATACTTTTGTGAAGATAACAATGTGATTTTAGCATTCTAGATGAGATGATTGTTTTCCATATTGATTTGTTCTCAGTCAGTGGCCATGCCCAGATGAGCACAAACATGATGGAATGCCCCTTTTACCCCGAGTGCATAAAAAGCCTTGAAAAACATTTTAACACCAGAACAGGAAGCCCACGGCTTAAAATGGTTGACACTCTACAAGACCAGCAGATGTGAAGCTGAAGCTACACGTTACAAAATGGTTAGACCAGAAAGACCAGAAAATGAGAAACAGAAACGGAGAAACTCTCAACCTCTACACGAGGTGAAGAAGAAGACAACGCACTAGACCTTATCATCTCAGTCTGCAGCTGGCATGTATAGTCGTCTAGAGAACTTTCACTAAAGACACGAGGTGGGAAGGACAATCCCTCTCAGACAACCGATCGTACACCTGAAGTAGCCATTCTAACCACTACTACGACCAGAAACTCTACCAAGGACATTGAGATCTCTGGTGGGCAAACCAGAGTCCTACATCATCAACTCAACTATCGAGGACAGCTACACGTAAATACATGTTGCATTTCTAATCCGAATTAGCGTTATTAGGGTGCATAAGTATTATGATTACTGTGAGCGTAATCTCCAAAGTAACCACGATAGTTTGAATCTCTCTCTCCCTTCCACTCTGACCCTCCTTCTACCCAAGCATTCATGCTAATGTTAGTCCAGTCCACTAGGGACCTGTTTTCATTGTATTACGTTAGTAATCAATAACCTGTGTGTGTTTGTATTGTGTTATTATTTAGTTAGTTAGTAAATAAATAATTAAGCCAATTTGTGTATTGCTGATTCATCAATAAGGTTAGGGTTCTTGCAGGTTCAAGGATTATGCGACGTTCAGAATGAGACTGATAAGACGTAATTATTTAATAAGTGATTGTTATCGATATATCACAATTCTTCTAAGAGTTTAATTCGGGAGATGGTAACTCGCTAAACAACTTCTTCCGTGGTGCCCCAAATTCCTAAATTAGTTCATTGTTACATGATTAATTTAATTGAGTGACAATTAAACATAGTTAGGTGATTAGATAAATAACAGTCATACATTAAAGTAAGTCACGTCACGACAACAGGCTTCCTTCTTTTCACTCTGTCATTTAGGTTAGTATTGTGGAGTAACTACAATGTTGTTGATCCATCCTCAGTTTTCTCCTATCACAACCATTCAACTCTGTAACTGTTTTAAAGTCACCATTGGCCTCATGGTGAAATCCTTGAGCAGTTTCCTTCCGCTCTGGCAACTGAGTTAGGAAGGATGCCTGTATATTTGTAGTGACTGGGTGTATTGATACACTATCCAAAGTGTAATTCATAACATCATCATGCTCAAAGGGATATTCAATGTCCTTTTTTTTTTTACCCATCTAACAATAGGTGCCCTTCTTCGCGAGGCATTGGAAAACCTCCCTGGTCTTTGTGGCTGAAGCTGTGTTTTAAATTCACTGCTCAACTGATGGACCTTACAGATAATTGTATGTGTGGGGTACAGAGATGAGGTAGGCATTCAGAAATCATGTTGAACACTATTATTGCACACATGCCATAACAAAGGTCTTGAATACTCATTGACATTTCAGCTTTTAATTGTTTTGTTTTTTTATTCAAAAAAACTAATTCCACTTTGACATGGGGTATTGTGCGTAGGCCAGTGACACAAAATCTCAATTTAATAAATTTTAAATTCAGGCTGTAAGACAACATAATGTGGAAAAAGTCAAGTCCTGTGAATCCTTTCTGAAGGCACTAAGTATCTTAATGACTAGAAGAAAAGAGGAGATCAGCCTTGTTTTGCATGCATCCTAAAACTTATGGAACATAGAACGGTGAAAGCTGTGCCTGAAAAGAACAACCTTTGGAGTGACATTTTGAAAGCTCAAAAGAGACTATGAATTGGAATACACAATGTTGTAGAACATGATTATGGAATGCTTCAGACTCAACATATCTATAGCATTGGCTATGACACTTGCACCAAAATGGGGCACCAGTCCAATAGAATCCAATTCTGCACCTCTTGATGGTTAACAGCATATATATAGCGGCCAAACAGACTGAGTGTTCAAGGTTATGTTATGAATGGGGTGGTAAAGCTGATGCAACCAGACCGGGAGAGGAGCAGGTCAAAGTCTGTCCCAGGACTAGGCTGTTACTCTTACTGCAGTAGAACTGGTGTACTATCAGTTAACGTGATACTTCCTTGCCAAGGCCAATAAACCCTGGTCAAGTAAAAGTTGAGGTGTGCCAGCCAGCCTGATAGTGAAGGGTGTGTGTACAGTACTGATCAGAGTGTGGGTGTGCCGAACACTGCAATGAAATCATTAGCTCTAGTCTACAGTATCTAGTAAAGAATGAATGAATGTTTCTGTGGGTTGTGATATCTTTATATTAGTATATGTATAGAATATATTCACTTGGCCTCCCGAGTGGCGCAGCGGTCTAAGACACTGCATCGCAGTGCTTGAGGCGTCACTACAGACCCGGGTTCGATCCCAGGCTGTGTCGCAGCCGGCCACGACCGGAAAAGACTTGGCCCAGCGTCGTTAGGGGAGGGTTTGGCTGGCCGGGATGTCCTTGTCCCATCGCGCTCTAGCGACTCCTTGCGGTGGGCCGGGCGCATGCACGCTGACTTCTGTCGCCAGCTGTACAGTGTTTCCTCCGACACATTGGTGCGGCTGGCTTCCGGGTTAAGCGAGTAGTGTGTCAAGAAGCAGCGCGGCTTGGCAGGGTCGTGTTTCAGAGGATGCATGGCTCTCGACCTTCACCTCTCCCGAGTCTGTACGGGAGTTGCAGCGATGGGACAAGACTGTAACTACCAATTGGATACCACGAAATTGGGGAGGAAAAGGGGTAAAAGTACCACAAACCGCTCAGGAAGGAGACGCGTTCTGTCTCCTAGAGATGAACGTACTTTGGTGCGAAAAGAGCAAATCAATCCCAGAACAACAGCAAAGGACCTTGTGAAGATGCTGGAGGAAACAGGTACAGAAGTATCTATATCCACAGTAAAACGAGTCCTATATCGACATAACCTGAAAGGCCGCTCAGCAAGGAAGAAGCCACTGCTCCAAAACCGCCATAAAAAAGCCAGACTACGGTTTGCAAATGCACATGGGGACAAAGATCGTACTTTTTGGAGAAATGTCCTCTGGTCTGATTAAACAAAAATATAACTGTTTGGCCATAATGATCATCGTTATGCTTGGAGGAAAAAGGGGGTAGCTTGCAAGCCGAAGAACACCATCCCAACCGTGAAACACGGGGTGGCAGCATCATGCTGTGGGGGTGCTTTGCTGCAGGAGGGACTGGTGCACTTCACAAAATAGATTGCATTATGAGGATTGCAATGTGGATATATTGAAGCAACATCTCAAGACATCAGTCAGGAAGTTAAAGCTTGGTCTTCCAAATGGACAATGACCCCAAGCATACATCCAAAGTTGTGGCAAAATGGCTTAAGGACAACAAAGTCAAGGTATTGGAGTGGCCATCACAAAGCCCTGACCTCAATCCTATAGAAGATTTGTGGGCAGAACTGAAAAAAGCGTTTGCGAGCAAGGAGGCCTACAAACCTAACTCAGTTACACCAGCTCTGTCAGGAGGATTAAATGTCAGGAATTGTGAAAAACTGAGTTTAAATGTATTTGGCTAAGGTGTATGTAAACTTCCGACTTCAACTGTATAACTCACATTTCTATATGAATTTGATCGGGTCGCCCAAAAAAGTTACATATTGCAGCTTTAAGGTTAGGATTGTGGGATATTGGGCTGATCCTAGATATGTGCATACAAGGGACTCACCTCTTAGTAGCGCTCTCCTGGAAGGGGTAGATGACCTGTCCGTTCTGACACATCTCACAGATGAAACCCTTCTCTCTGCACTGGCTGCAGCTGTAGACGTGGGAACTGGCAAACTTAATAACCTTGGAGAGGAAGGGAGCCAGCTTCCCATCTATCACCTGTAGAGAGAGAGAGAGGGAGGGGAAAAAATATATTAACATAATTTTCCTAATTCCATGTTATAGAATAAAAATGCATCATTTTCTAAATCAACCATTCCATTTCCCCATCTACAAGAATTCACTGCAGTCATATATTCTACTATAGAGAGAGAAGAAGACAGGAGAATTTTCCCTGAGAGGACAAACACTTTTGATACAGGTCCCAACGGGAGCCACTGCAACGCAGCGCAAAGACGAGATGGACAAGAGTTCGTCAGGAATTAACATCAAAACTAATAAAGACCCTGGGAGAAAGAACTGGAGGCTGGAGTGGCCTGGGAAGGGGGGGGTAACCGAGGGGGAAGTCCTTTTTTTGAGGGGCCGGTTTAGTAAAAAAAAATGATATGTGAATGCCATTTACTGCGCCGGGGGGCGCGTAGTTAAAAACCAGCAGGGCCTTTGATTCTTGGGGGCCTGGTAGAGAGAGCATTGTGGCCCCTTTGAATGGGTCTGGGGAAGGGAAGGGGCCCGGCCTGAGTGGACCTCCAGAGAACACTGAGGGAGGCTGAGACAAGTGGCTACACCTGGCAGCGCCCCGGCTGCACCAATTAAAGGGCCTGCCAGGCATTCATCAGCCTGGAGGAGAGAAGAGAAGGAGAAACGAGGAGAGAGAGAGGGAAGGAGAGGGTGAAGGAGGATGGGGCAGGGAGGGGGACTGAAGGAGAAAGGAGAGGAGACCACCCCAACCCCCACTCCTACACACGCATGCACAGGCATACGCACACACACACACTGGAGATGGATGACTGAAAAGGTGCTCTGCAGGGGAGGGGGAGGTTATGTCTGTATGGTTTGGACAGAGAATGACAGATTACATAATGTAATACTAACTGGTCAACAACAGCTCCTGACTAACTACTTAGAGCGGGGTTTCCCAACTGGCGGCACGCGGGCCGAATTTGGCCAGTGGGTGATTTTATTTGGCCCCCAAAGTTCTGAGCAAAACAATTAATGATACAAAAAAATACAAATAATGTTGGACATAAAGACTGTAACAACATTTTGGAAATGTGTTAATAGAGAGATATGTGATCGCATACAAATGTAAGCAAAGTTTGAAATTATTATGTTTTAGTCAAATAATATGTCTGTTTGGGCTTCTTGAGGTCAATTTGCAGTCTACAAATTATTTGTAATTATGTTCCGGCCCCCTGACCATCCGCTCAAGAAAAAAATCGTCCTGCGCTGTTCTGAAAGGCCCCAGAGTCTGCAACACCACTAAGCAAGGGGCACCACCAAGCAAGCGGCACCATGAAGACCAAGGAGCTCTCCAAACAGTTCAGGGACAAAGTTGTGGAGAAGTACAAATCAGGGTTGGGCTACAAAAAAATATCAGAAACTTTGAACATCCCACGGAGCACCATTAAATTATTAAAAAATGGAAAGAATATGGCACCACCAATAAATTAAAATAAATTGGTCATTTAGCAGACGCTCTTATCCAGAGCGACTTACAGGAGCAATTAGGGTGAAGTGCCTTGCTCAAGGGCACATCGACAGATTTTTCACCTAGTCGGCTCGGGGATTAGAACCAGCGACCTTTCGGTTACTGGCACAACGCTCTTAACCACTAAGCTACCTGCCGCCCCTCCACAACAAACCTGCCAAGAGAGGGCCGCCCACCAAAACTCACGGACCAGGCAAGGAGGGCATTAATCAGAGAGGCAACAAAGAGACCAAAGATAAGATATGGGGCGGCAGGTAGCTTAGTGGTTAAGAGCGTTGTGCCAGTAACCGAAAGGTCGCTGGTTCTAATCCCCGAGCCAACTAGGTGAAAAATCTGTCGATGTGCCCTTGAGCAAGGCACTTAACCCTAATTGCTCCTGTAAGTCGCTCTGGATAAGAGCGTCTGCTAAAATGACTAAAATGTTTTTTTAAATAACCCTGAAGGAGCTGCAAAGCTCCACAGCGGAGATTGGAGTATCTGTCCATAGGACCACTTTAAGCCGTACACTTCACAGAGCTAGGCTTTACGGAAGAGGGGCCAGAAAAAAGCCATTGCTTAAAGAAAAAAGTAAGCAAACACGTTTGGTGTTTGCCAAAAGGCACCCCAAACAAATGGAAGAAGGTACTCTGGTCAGATGAGACTAAAATTGAGCTTTTGGCCATCAAGGAAAACGCTATGTCTGGTGCAAACCCAACACCTCTCATCACCCCGAGAACACCATCCCCACAGTGAAGCATGATGGTGGCAGCATCATGCTGTGGGGATGTTTTTCATCGGCAGGGACTGGGAAACTGGTCAGAATTGAAGGAATGATGGATGGCGCTAAATACAGGGAAATTATTGAGGGAAACCTGTTTCAGTCTTCCAGAGATTTGAGACTGGGACGGAGGTTCACCTTCCAGCAGGACAATGACCCTAAGCATACTGCTAAAGCAGCACTTGAGTGGTTTAAGGGGAAACATTTAAACGTCTTGGAATGGCCTAGTCAAAGCCAAGACCTCAATCCAATTGAGAATCTGTGGTATGACTTAAAGATTGCTGTATACCAGCGGAACCCATCCAACTTGAAGGAGCTGGAGCAGTTTTGCCTTGAAGAATGGGCAAAAATCCCAGTGGCTAGATGTGCCTAGCTCATAGAGACATACCCGAAGAGACTTGCAGCTGTAATTGCTGCAAAAGGTGGCTCTACAAAGTATTGACTTTGTGGGGGTGAATAGTTATGAACGCTCAAGTTTTCTGTTTTTTTGTTTTATTTCTTGTTTGTTTTCACAAACAAATATATTTTGCATCTTCAAAGTGGTAGGCATGTTGTGTAAATCAAATAACACAAACCCCCCAACAAATCCATTTTAATTCCAGGTTGTAAAATTCCAAGGGGGGTGTTTACTTTCGCAAGCCACTGTATGCCACCCCTGATCAATGCTGACACCAGGGGTAATTAAGACACTCCATTTAGCTGAGCTGAATGAAACGACTGGCACCACACCACTCTGTGTTCTGACTGTGACTGATGCTCAGTGGACAGGGAGAGAGGGAGATTAAGGGAAACTGAGGGAGGGAGAGAGAAGGAGAGAGTGGCAGATGGAGAGAGCGAGGAAGAGGTAGAATAAGTAAGAGTGGATACATTCTCCTCAGAGAAGTGACCCTCCACCCAGAGCTGGTCTGAGGAAGGGAAGGGGTGCAGAGCAGAGCAGAGCAGAGCAGAGCAGAGAGGGGCCACCGTTCGTTTGTCCTGCCTACAGCTGTCTTCCTTCACTGCAGTGTCATTGTGACCCCCCCAACCCAACCCAACCAAATCCTCCTCATCCCTCACCCCTCATAAACTCACACCCCTCTGGCCCTGTCCCGTGCAGGGGGCTTTGTGGTCCAAACGGCTTAATCCCCTAAAACCTCTATTTAACACCCGCTACTTTATCCCTCTTCAGTGATCCCCTGATGAAGGCCCGGGCCTCCATTAGTAACGCTCAGAAAGCCACCCGGATTACACACATAAAGACAGGGTGAGCTCTGTTTGGATAACACCCTCCCTGCCACCCCACTCACCAAACAGGATTACCACCAGCCCCAGTGTGCAGAGAGTGTGTGTGTGAGTGAGAGATAGAGTTAGAATGTCTGTGTGTGGTATGGGAAAGAGAGGTAGTCGTGTTTTAGATTTTTCTTTAAAGCAGAAATACGTGCAACTTTGTGAGTTTAAAATCAACATCTTCCAGTTTACCAACAGCTCTCAAGATGACCAACATGCCCCTAACCCAGTGACAGTGTAGGGGCATACTGCCTGTGTCTATGCCTGCAGGATGTCTATGTGAAAGTGTTTGTGTCTCTACTAGAGAGTCCTTGAGTCTACGTCAGTGTGGCTACTACATGCCAGGGTGTCAGTGTGGGAATCTGCATCCCTGCACGTAAGTGCGTGTCACCGTGGCCACTGGGCCAGTCTGGGCCGGGTCCCTCAATGCCCTTTTGTCCCCTCCAGTTGTTTGTAGGTCGTTGGCAGGACCAGCGCTGCTGCCACGGCACACAATACAATTAGCATTTACATGGCAGTGCTCAGTCCTCCACAACAAGCCCATCTCTGCACTACCTTACAACAGGAAAAACAGAAACGTTTCAATGCAGCAACAAAAGGGCCAGTAGCCAAACTAGTCCAGCCTCTGGGCAGGCCCTGGGCAAACAAATACGGCAAACAGTACGATGCTTTAAAGACAGAAAGGCTGCTCTTAATAGGAGGCATTTGTTGGGATTTCAATAGCAAAGAGCCAAGTGCACTACTGCTTTCCATGAAGGACTGGGTCTAGTCTATAACTAGCCAGGGAGAGACTGTCTTTATTGAACCTCACTGTGAAACAATAAAAGCCAGGTTTGATGAACAAGCTTTGATTATTCAGGAGAAATAAAAGAAACAGCTTGTTAATATGGAAAGCCAATTAGCTATAAAGAGAGAGAGGGGAGGGGGAGAAAAAGAGAGATACAGAGAGAAGAGAGAGAAAGAGAGAGTGAGATGAATAGAGAGAGAGAGAGAGAGAGAGAGAGAGAGAGTGAGAGGGAAGGGTTGACAGAGAGAGAGAGAGAGAGAGAGAGAGAGAGGGAAGGGTTGACAGAGAGAGAGAGAGAGAGAGAGAGAGAGAGAGAGAGAGAGAGAGAGAGAGAGAGAGAGAGAGAGAGAGAGAGAGAGAGAGAGAGAGAGAGAGAGAGAGAGAGAGAGAGAGAGAGAGAGAGAGAGAGATGGATGGATAGAGAGAGGGGGAGTGGGAGAAGAGTGTCAAGCCAGGGGATGTAGGGAAGAATGGTGGACTATCACACTTTTGTTTTTCTGCCTGTTGATTCTGAATGTGTGTAATTAGTGAGCGGGCCAGGGGGAGAGGGGAACATGAAGGGGAGAGGGAGAGAGGTTGGGTGGTGCAGAGGGGGCTAGGTGGGAAAGATGGGGAGAGGAGTAGTGTGGAACAACTCCAGGCTGTAGGGGGAGGGGGATCAGAGAGAGAGAGAGAGAGAGGCAAGAGAGTACCCCAAACCAAAATAACCCTAATCCCAATAACAGTTATTCATGCCTCCATAACACAGCCTAGAAACTGCTAGTGAGATAGCTGAGGGAAACTCTTCCCACATCCCCACTGTAACTGGCAAAGGAGAATTTGTCCTCTGACTGTGAGCTCTTCTCTCAGCGCCTGGTGCTGCTAGCAGGTTGAGGTGTCAGAGACAGAGCACCTCTTCACTGGGGGAGACTGCTTTAGCTCCACAGGTCTGTCTGAGGCCGAGGAGAGACAGACGCTGGTCCTAGCAGCCATGCATTGTCCTGACACGTGTACACATTTATAAACTGGGTGGTTCGATCCCTGAATGCTGATTGGCTGAAAGCCATGGTATATCAGACCGTATTTACATTTACATTTAAATCATTTAGCAGACGCTCTTATCCAGAGCGACTTACAGTTTAGTCACATTATTATTATACTTTTTTATTTTATTTTTTTTTTTTTTCATACCCCCTGTGGGAATCGAACCCACAACCCATGCTCTATCAACTGAGCTACATCCCTGCCGGCCATTCCCTCCCCTACCCTGGACGACGCTGGGCCAATTGCGCGCCGCCCCATGGGTCTCCCGGTCACGGCCGGCTACGACAGAGTCTGGATTCGAACCAGGATCTCTAGTGGCACAGCTAGCACTGCGATGCAGTGCCTTAGACCACTGCGCCACTCGGGAGTTATACCACATGTATGACAAAACATTTATTTTTACTGCTCTAATTACGTTGGTAACCAGTTTATAATAGCAACAAGGCACCTCAGGGGTTTCTGGTATATGGCCAACATACCACGGCTAAGGGCTGTGTCCAGGCACTCCGTGTTGCGTTGTGACTAAGAACAGCCCTTACCCATGGTATATTGGTCATATACCACACCCCCTCGGACCTTATTGCTTAACTATAACACAGTATATATGAGTGTGTATCAGTGTGCCTGTAACAGTCAGACTCTGTCGTAGCCGGCCGCGACCGGGAGACCCATGGGACGGCGAACAATTAGCCAGCGTCGTCCAGGGTAGGGGAGGGAATGGCCGGCAGGGATGTAGCTCAGTTGGTAGAGCATGGCGTTTGCAACGCCAGGGTTGTGGGTTCGATTCCCACGGGGGGCCAGTATGAAAATGTATGCACTCACTTAACTGTAAGTCGCTCTGGATAAGAGCGTCTGCTAAATGACTAAAATGTAAAATGTAAATGTAAATGAAAGTGAGTGTTGCAATGAGTGTGTACACTATACAATATGTGTAGTGCGTGTGTGTGTGTGTGTGTGTGTAGTGTGTGAACATGTTACCTGTTGCAGGTCAGCCAATGAGTACAGGTGGACATGTTGCAGTAGATATTCTCTGGGGAAGATCCTTTGGAGAGAGAGAGCGAGAGATCAACAATTTTAGTTACGCAATTTTCTTAGAACCATAACTTAGATCCTTTCAGAATATTTTATAGTATATGCCATTTAGCAGACGCTTTTATCCAAAGCGACTTACAGCAGTGTGTGCAGTATTTTCGTATGGGTGGCCCCACCAATAAAAAGTATAATTCAATGTTGTGTGTAATTCTGTCTCTCACTGTACTGACCTGTAACATCAAAGCTGGTGAAAATGTGAAACACTGTTTAATGGTTTCTCATATATTAAACATGACAGGAAGGAGATTTGAGATTCATGTTGAGATTCATATAGGACGATAACAGAATGTACACTATGAGTCATGTCACACACACACACACACACGGACCATGATCATGCCTGTGTAACCGTGGCAACGGCGGGGCCAAATTGCAGAGAAAATTGGGGTTAATTCAATAGAATGAGAGTCTAGACAGGCTGGAGCAGAAGGGGAATGGGTGTTTAAAAGCTCTCTGCCTTATTATGGAGCGAAGTGGGGGTCTCTCTCTGCTCTCGCCGTCTCATCAGTCTCGCTATTACAGACCTCTGCACACCACTCTCTGCATAACCTACACACACACAGTAATTCACACACTTGTCCACACCAGCTCACATTACAGCTCAAGGATCCACAAAGTGACATAGCAAGAGATAGAGAGGTGGAGTTGGGAGTGAAAGATGGAGAGGGCGAGAGATGGGGTCATATGGACAATTTGGGTGCACTCTCTCTCTCTGCACTAATAACACTGTGAAGGGAGGCGCGCACACACATACACACACAATTCCTCTCCTGGGAGTGGAGAGGGGTGCACACACACACAGCTCTATGCAGGTACCATGGAAACCTTTGCGGGAAGGGGTTGTAGTATCTATATCAATTAAGTGAATTTGAGTGCATATAATGTATAAGTGGGTGCATATAATGTATAAGTGAGTGTGTGTGTGTGTGTGTGTGTGTGTGCGCATGAGTGTGTTCTGCAGATAGAGGTGCAGAGAGAGTGTGTGTTTCCCTACAGACAGATAGGGTTTATGTGGTCATTGTGAGAGGAGGAAGGAAGTCAGAGGTCCAGTCAGAGCAGGGCAGAGCCTCATTCACACATCAGCCCCAGGCCTCATTAGACTGGCTTCATTACAGCTCTAATCTGACACACACACACACACTGCAAAACACACACAGAGGCTCACATGCACACACACACACACACACAACGCTAACACACACACACAGGCTCGGACTCAGAGGGCGGGCTATTTGTTCAGCTGAAGATAAATTCCCTTTTCATGTGTTTATGGGAAGCCTTACAGTCATTAAGCGATAGACAGGGAGATGTGTGTGTGTGTGTGTCTTTACAGTTATTAAGTGATAGACAGGGAGGTTGGTGGACTTTCATTAGTGCTAAATTGTCAGAGAGAGCAGCTCCTACTGAGAGAGTGAAGCCAACAGTCAGACATGTCTCCCAAATGGCACCCTATTCCCTACAGTGCACTACTGTTGACCAGAGCCCAATTGGCCCTGGTCAAAAGTAGTGCACTTCATAGAGAATAAATCAAATCAAATGTTATTTGTCACCTACTTCTGAAAAACAACAGGTGTAGACTAACAGTGAAATGCTTACTTATGGGTCCTTTTCCAACAATACAGAGTTAAAGATAAAACATTTTTGGAATAAATACGAAGTGAATAACGAATAACAATAACGAGTAAAAGTATGGCTACATACAGGAAGTACCAGTAAAAGTAACATGGCTACATACAGGAAGTACCAGTAAAAGTAACATGGCTACATACAGGAAGTACCAGTAAAAGTAACATGGCTACATACAGGAAGTACCAGTAAAAGTAACATGGCTACATACAGGAAGTACCAGTAAAAGTAACATGGCTACATACAGGAAGTACCAGTAAAAGTAACATGGCTACATACAGGAAGTACCAGTAAAAGTAACATGGCTACATACAGGAAGTACCAGTAAAAGTAACATGGCTACATACAGGAAGTACCAGTAAAAGTAACATGGCTACATACAGGAAGTACCAGTAAAAGTAACATGGCTACATACAGGAAGTACCAGTAAAAGTAACATGGCTACATACAGGAAGTACCAGTAAAAGTAACATGGCTACATACAGGAAGTACCAGTAAAAGTAACATGGCTACATACAGGAAGTACCAGTAAAAGTAACATGGCTACATACAGGAAGTACCAGTAAAAGTAACATGGCTACATACAGGAAGTACCAGTAAAAGTAACATGGCTACATACAGGAAGTACCAGTAAAAGTAACATGGCTACATACAGGAAGTACCAGTAAAAGTAACATGGCTACATACAGGAAGTACCAGTAAAAATATGATTTGTTGTCCCAGGGACCATGGCCTGACCTGGAAATTATATATATATATATATATATATATATATATATATATAGTTCAAGTCGGAATTTTACATACACCTTAGCCAAATACATTTAAACTCAGTTTTTCACAATTCCTGACATGTAATCCTAGTAAAAATTCCCTGACAACAAAGTCAAGGATCACCAGTATATTTTAAGAATGTGAAATGTCAGAGTAATAGTAGAGAGACTGATTTATTTCAGCTTTTATTTCTTTCATCACATTCCCAGTGGGTCAGAAGTTTACATACACTCAATTAGTATTTGGTAGCATTGCCTTTAAATTGTTTACCTTGGGTCAAACGTTTCGGGTAGCCTTCCACAAGATTCCCACAATAAGTTGGGTGAATTATGGCCCATTCCTCATGACAGAGCTGGTGTAACTGAGTCAGGGCTTTGTGATGGCCACTCCAATACCTTGACTTTGTTGTCCTTTAGCCATTTTGCCACAACTTTGGAAGTATGCTTGGGGTCATTGTCCATTTGGAAGACCCATTTGCGACCAAGCTTTAACTTCCTGACTGGTGTCTTGAGATGTTGCTTCAATATATCCACATAATTTTACTTCCTCATGATGCCATATATTTTGTGAAGTGCTTCACGGTTGGGATGGTGTTCTTCAGCTTGCAAGTACCCCTTTTTCCTCCAAACATAACGATGGTCATTATGGCCAAACAGTTCTATTTTCTTTTAATCAGACCAGAGGACATTTCTCCAAAAAAGTACACTCTTTGTCCCCATGTGCAGTTGCACACCGTAGTCTGGCTTTTTTATGGCGGTTTTGGAGCAGTGGCTTCTTCCTTGCTGAGCGGCCTTTCAGGTTATGTCGATATAGGACTCATTTTACTGTGGAAATAGATACGTATGTACCTGTTTCCTCCAGCATCTTCACAAGGTCCTTTGCTGTTGTTCTGGGATTGATTTGCCCTTTTCGCACCAAAGTACGTTCATCTCTAGGAGACAGAACGCGTCTCCTTCCTGACCGGTATGACGGCTGCGTGGTCCCATGGAGTTTATACTTGCGTACTATTGTTTGTACAGATGAACGTGGTACCTTCAGGCATTTGGAAATTGTTCCCAAGGATGAACCAGACTTGTGGAGGTCTACAATTGTTTTTCTTGGCTGATTTCTTTTGATTTTCCCATGATGTCAAGCAAAGAGGCACTGAGTTTGAAGGTAGGCGTTGAAATACATCCACAGGTACACTTCCAATTGACTCAAATTATGTAAATTAGCCTATCAGAAGCTTCTAAAACCATGACAACATTTTCTGGAATTTTCCAAGCTGTTTAAAAGGCACAGTCAACTTAGTGTATGTAAACTTCTGACCCACTGGAATTGTGATACAGTGAATTATAAGTGAAATAATCTGTCTGTAAACAATTGTTGGAAAAATTACTTGTGTCATGCACAAAGTAGATCTCCTAACCGAATTGCCAAAACAATAGTTTGTTAACAAGAAATACAGTGGGGGAAAAAAGTATTTAGTCAGCCACCAATTGTGCAAGTTCTCCCACTTAAAAAGATGAGAGAGGCCTGTAATTTTCATCATAGGTACACGTCAACTATGACAGACAAATTGAGAATTTTTTTCTCTCCAGAAAATCACATTGTAGGATTTTTTATGAATTTATTTGCAAATTATGGTGGAAAATAAGTATTTGGTCACCTACAAACAAGCAAGATTTCTGGCTCTCACAGACCTGTAACTTCTTCTTTAAGAGGCTCCTCTGTCCTCCACTCGTTACCTGTATTAATGGCACCTGTTTGAACTTGTTCTCAGTATAAAAGACACCTGTCCACAACCTCAAACAGTCACACTCCAAACTCCACTATGGCCAAGACCAAAGAGCTGTCAAAGGACACCAGAAACAAAATTGTAGACCTGCACCAGGCTGGGAAGACTGAATCTGCAATAGGTAAGCAGCTTGGTTTGAAGAAATCAACTGTGGGAGCAATTATTAGGAAATAGAAGACATACAAGACCACTGATAATCTCCCTCGATCTGGGGCTCTACGCAAGATCTCACCCTGTGAGGTCAAAATGATCACAAGAACGGTGAGCAAAAATCCCAGAACCACACGGGGGGACCTAGTGAATGACCTGCAGAGAGCTGGGACCAAAGTAATAAAGCCTACCATCAGTAACACGCCGCCAGGGACTCAAATCCTGCAGTGCCAGACGTGTCCCCCTGCTTAAGCCAGTACATGTCCAGGCCCGTCTGAAGTTTGCTAGAGTGCATTTGGATGATCCAGAAGAGGATTGGGAGAATGTCATATGGTCAGATGAAACCAAAATATAACTTTTTGGTAAAAACTCAACTCGTCGTGTTTGGAGAACAAGGAATGCTGAGTTGCATCCAAAGAACCCCATACCTACTGTGAAGCATGGGGGTGGAAACATCATGCTTTGGGGCTGTTTTTCTGCAAAGGGACCAGGACGACTGATCCGTGTAAAGGAAAGAATTAATGGGGCCATGTATCGTGAGATTTTGAGTGAAAACCTCCTTCCATCAGCAAGGGCATTGAAGATGAAACGTGGCTGGGTCTTTCAGCATGACAATGATCCCAAACACACCGCCCGGGCAACGAAGGAGTGGCTTCGTAAGAAGCATTTCAAGGTCCTGGAGTGGCCTAGCCAGTCTCCAGATCTCAACCCCATAGAAAACTTTGGAGGGAGTTGAAAGTCCGTGTTGCCCAGCGACAGCCCCAAAACATCAATGCTCTAGAGGAGATCTGCATGGAGGAATGGGCCAAAATACCAGCAACAGTGTGTGAAAACCTTGTGAAGACTTACAGAAAACATTTGACCTGTGTCATTGCCAACAAAGGGTATTGAGAAACTTTTGTTATTGACCAAATACTTATTTTCCACCATAATTTGCAAATAAATTCATAAAAAATCCTACAATGTGATTTTCTGGATTTTTTTCTTCTAATTTTGTCTGTCATAGTTGACGTGTACCTATGATGGAAATTACAGACCTCTCTCATCTTTTTAAGTGGGAGAACTTGCACAATTGGTGGTTGACTAAATACTTTTTTTCCCCACTGTATGTGGAGTAGTTGAAAAACGAGTTTTAATGACTCCAACCTAAGTGTATGTAAACTTCCGACTTCAACTGTATATGTATATGTGTGTATATATATATATATATTATATATATATATATATATACATACACACATATATATATACAGTGGGGAGAACAAGTATTTGATACACTGCCGATTTTGCAGGTTTTCCTACTTACAAAGCATGTAGAGGTCTGTAATTTTTATCATAGGTACACTTCAACTGTGAGAGACGGAATCTAAAACAAAAATCCAGAAAATCACATTGTATGATTTTTAAGTAATTCATTTGCATTTTATTGCATGACATAAGTATTTGATCACCTACCAACCAGTAAGAATTCCGGCTCTCACAGACCTGTTAGTTTTTCTTTAAGAAGCCCTCCGGTTCTCCACTCATTACCTGTATTAACTGCACCTGTTTGAACTCGTTACCTGTATAAAAGACACCTGTCCACACACTCAATCAAAACAGACTCCAACCTCTCCACAATGGCCAAGACCAGAGAGCTGTGTAAGGACATCAGGGATAAAATTGTAGACCTGCACAAGGCTGGGATGGGCTACAGGACAATAGGCAAGCAGCTTGGTGAGAAGGCAACAACTGTTGGCACAATTATTAGAAAATGGAAGAAGTTCAAGATGATGGTCAATCACCCTCAGTCTGGGGCTCCATGCAAGATCTCACCTCGTGGGGCATCAATGATCATGAGGAAGGTGAGGGATCAGCCCAGAACTACACGGCAGGACCTGGTCAATGACCTGAAGAGAGCTGGGACCACAGTCTCAAAGAAAACCATTAGTAACACACTACGCCGTCATGGATTAAAATCCTGTAGCGCACGCAAGGTCCCCCTGCTCAAGCGGTCCAGGCCCGTCTGAAGTTTGCCAATGACCATCTGGATGATCCAGAGGAGGAATGGGAGAAGGTCATGTGGTCTGATGAGACAAAAATAGAGCTTTTGGTCTAAACTCCACTCGCCGTGTTTGGAGGAAGAAGAAGGATGAGTACAACCCCAAGAACACCATCCCAACCATGAAGCATGGAGGTGGAAACATCATTCTTTGGGGATGCTTTTCTGCAAAGGGGACAGGACGACTGCACCGTATTGAGGGGAGGATGGATGGGGCCATGTATCGCGAGATCTTGGCCAACAACCTCCTTCCCTCAGTAAGAGCATTGAAGATGGGTCGTGGCTGGGTCTTCCAGCATGACAACGACCCGAAACACACAGCCAGGGCAACTAAGGAGTGGCTCCGTAAGAAGCATCTCAAGGTCCTGGAGTGGCCTAGCCAGTCTCCAGACCTGAACCCAATAGAAAATCTTTGGAGGGAGCTGAAAGTCCGTATTGCACAGCGACAGCCCCGAAACCTGAAGGATCTGGAGAAGGTCTGTTTGGAGGAGTGGGCCAAAATCCCTGCTGCAGTGTGTGCAAACCTTGTCAAGACCTACAGGAAACGTATGATCTCTGTAATTGCAAACAAAGGTTTCTGTACCAAATATTAAGTTCTGCTTTTCTGATGTATCAAATACTTATGTCATGCAATAAAATGAAAATTAATTACTTAAAAATCATAAAATGTGATTTTCTGGATTTTTGTTTTAGATTCCGTCTCTCACAGTTGAAGTGTACCTATGATAAAAATTACAGACCTCTACATGCTTTGTAAGTAGGAAAACCTGCAAAATCGGCAGTGTATCAAATACTTGTTCTCCCCACTGTATGTATGCATGTGTGTGTATATATATATATATATATATATATATATATATATATATATATATATATTATATAGATAGATATATATACACACACACACACACATACATACATACATACATACATACATACATACATACATACATACATACACACATATACAGTACCAATCAAAGGTTTGGACACACCTACTCATTCAACGGTTTTTCTTCATTTTTACTATTTTCTACATTGTAGAATAACAGTGAAGACATCAAATCTATGAAATAACACATATGGAATTATGTAGTACCCAAAAAACTATTTTATCTTTTAGATACTTCAAAGTAGCCACCGTTTGCCTTGATGACAGCTTTGCACACTCTTGGCATTCTCTCAACCAGCTTCACCTGGAATGCTTTTCCAACAGTCTTGAAGGAGTTCCCACATATGCTGAGCACTTGTTGGCTGCTTTTCCTTCACTCTGCAGTCCAACTCATCCCAAACCATCTCAACTGGGTTGAGGTCAGGTGATTGTGGAGGCCAGGTCATCTGATGCAGCACTCCATCACTTTCCTTCTTGGTCAAATAGCCCTTACACAGCCTGGAGATGTGTTTTGGGTCATTATCCTGTTGAAAAACAAATGATAGTCCCACTTAGCGCCAACCAGATGGGATGGTGTATTGCTGCTGAATGCTGTGGTAGCCATGCTGGTTAAGTGTGCCTTGAATTCTAAATAAATCACAGACAGTGTCACCAGCAAAGCACACCCACACCATCACACCTCCTCATCCATGCTTCATTGTGGAAACCACACATACAGAGATCATCCGTTCACCTACTCTGCGTCTCACAAAGACACGGACTGATCAGACCAAAGGACAGATTTCCACCGGTCTAATGTCCATTGCTCGTGTTTCTTGGCCCAAGCAAGTCTCTTCTCTTATTGGTGTCCTTTAGTAGTAGTTTCTTTGCAGCAATTCGACCATGAAGGCCTGATTCACGCAGTCTCCTCTGAACAGTTGATGTTGAGATGTGTCTGTTACTTGAACTTTATTTGGGCTGCAATTTCTGAGGCTGGTAACTCTAATGAACTTATCCTCTGCAGCAGAGGTAACTCTGAGTCTTCTTTTCCTGTGGCAGTCCTCATGAGAGCCAGTTTCATCATAGCACTTGATGGTTTTTGCGACTGCACTTGAAGAAACTTTCAAAGTTCTTCACTTTTTCCGGATTGACTGACCTTCATGTCTTAAAGTAATGATGGACTGTCATTTCTCTTTGCTTGTTTGAGCTGTTCTTGCCATAATATGGACTTGGTCTTTCACCAAATAGGGCTATCTTCTGTATACCAACCCTACCTTGTCACAACACAACTGATTGGCTCAAACACATTAAGAAGGAAAGAAATTCCACACATTAACTTTTAACAAGGCACACCTGTTAATTGAAATGCATTCCAGGTGACTACCTCATGAAGCTGGTTGAGAGAATGCCAAGAGTGTGCAAAGCTGTCATCAAGGCAAAGGGTGGCTACTTTGAAGAATCTCAAATATAAAATATATTTTGATTTGTTTAACACTTTTTTGGTTATTACATGATTCCATACATGTTATTTCATAGTTTTGATGTCTTAACTATTATTCTACAATGTAGAAAATAGTAAAAATAAAGAAGAAACCTGGAATGAGTAGGTGTGTCCACATTTTTGACTGGTACTGTATAGGTAGGGGTAAAGTGACTAGGCAACAGGATATATAATAGACAGTAGCAGCAGCGTACTGTATATGATGAGTGTGAAAGTGTGTGTGAGGCGTCAGTATGCATGTGTGCGCATGTTATGTGTGTGGGGGCGTATGTAGTGTGTGTGTGTGTGTGTGTGTGTGTGTGTGTGTGTGTATATGTGTGTGTGTGTGTGTGTGTTGGGGTGTCAGTGTAAGTATGTGTGAGTAGGGTCCAGTGTGTGTGCATAGAGTCAGTGCAAGAGAGTGCAAAAAAGGGTCAATGCAGGTAGTCCGGGTGGCCATTTGATTAGCTATTTAGCAGTCTTGTTTAGCAGTCTTATGACTTGGTGGTGGGAGCTGTTCAGGGTCCTGTTGCCATTTGGAACGAAGCCTAAATCAGTGCAGAGCATCCATACCAGACAGAGGGAATGTACAGTCATGACATAATTGAGAAGACTAATCTAACTGCTACAGGGTTCACCAGAAGACTAATCTAACTGCTACAGGGTTCACCAGAAGACTAATCTAACTGCTACAGGGTTCACCAGAAGGCTAATCTAACTGCTACAGGGTTCACCAGAAGACTAATCTAACTGCTACAGGGTTCACCAGAAGACTAATCTAAATGCTACAGGGTTCACCAGAAGACTAATCTAACTGCTACAGGGTTCACCAGAAGACTAATCTAACTGCTACAGGGTTCACCAGAAGACTAATCTAAATGCTACAGGGTTCACCAGAAGACTAATCTAACTGCTACAGGGTTCACCAGCAGACTAATCTAACTGCTACAGGGTTCACCGGCAGACTAATCTAACTGCTACAGGGTTCAACAGACAGACAGCACTAGATACTGGAGGATATCAGTGTTCAGAGGAGCAGGACCAGAAGGTGTATCTCTGCAGTCATATTCCTCCAAAACATGTTTGGGACATATTACATGACTGACAACCCACTATGGTCTTCATAAGAACTTTGTTTCTACATTCTAAAGAACATACCCGGCCCAGAACCCCTTCCCAAAACTACAAATCACTGGAGACAGAAAAAGTGTGTTTTTAAAAGCCCTCCATCATAATTGTGATATCTAACCGGAGTGTCAGCCTCCAATAGAGAAATCCAGTAGCCGGCCAGTCTGCCGTTTGACTCCCTGCTAAATCCCCTGTGAGTTGTGTGTGATTGGGTCATGCTTGCTTGCTGGCTGGCTGGCTGGCTGGCAGGCAGGCAAGCAGGCAGGCTGGCTGGCTGGCAGGCAGGTTGGACAGTAACAACTTTTCAACTCCTCTCCTCTCATTGGTCAAGTGTTTGTGGTGGTGGTAACCCCTAGATACAGGCCTGTCTGTCTAACAGAGTAGAGCCAGCTACAATAGGAGACCACTAATCAGTGGTGACTTAGTGCGTCGACGGGACTGTATCAAATGTAAGACGTGTCTGTCACGCACACACCCACACAAGCACAGTGTATTGACTGTGAGGTGTTGACACTTCCTGTGGGTATCAGTGCTGGCTCCGACGCGGTTACAATCACACCCTGCTGGGGTAAGATCACAGTCAAGCCAGGGAGTGGGCAGTCAGTGTGTGGTTTGATAAGACTACAACTATTCTTAATTGATTACAACAGGTTTAATGAAGGAGTTCCTGACCTAGGCTTATGTGTGAAAGAGGACATGAAGTACAGAACCATGTCTTTAAACAGTATGTGACTGGTGCATGCCTGTGTTCATATGTGCATGTGTGTGGGTGCAGACTATCCACACGTATGCAGCAGATCTGTGTGTCTAACGTGTACTATGTGTGCGAATGTATGCCTCCCTGTGAGTGTGTGTGGGGTACGTCCGTGGGGTTCAGAGGTGTGTGTTAGATCAGTGCGGGCGGTGTGGGACGTGACAGCCCTCTCCCCTCTCCCAGGGGTTGAGAATAAACACAGGCCAGGCCTCCTCAGAGCCCCCTAGCCCCCTCCAGGCCGATCGTAGGCCCATAGAGGACCCATGGATGGCCGGGGGAAGGTTTTAGCGCCACCGGCCTCATTAATCCTGCAGTGTTTTGAAGTGCGGGGCATTAGTTGCCGCAGGCTAATGATGTAGTGGTAAACAGGGGCCCCTAGTGAGAGAGGAGCACTCCGGGGTCGCCACCACTGCCGTAAACACAGCGGCTAGATAAAGTCCCGCCTAACGTCCAGCCTTCTTCCCCTTCCGACAACCAGCTGGGATAACTCTGTGGGCCCAGGGGTGTGTGTGTGTGTGTGTGTGTGTGTGTGTGTGTGTGTGTGTGTGTGTGTGGAGGACGAGAGTCTCAGAGCCCCACTCTCTCTGTTCGTCTCTGTCTTCAAACAGACTGCAGCACAGCAGAGAGAGTGAGAGAGACATCAGAAGGACAGGTGAACCTGTCATGGTCTACAGTAGCCTCTACACTACACACTCACTGTAGATAGACGATATCAACCTGCCATTCCAGGACGGATAGGACTCCAAAAACACACAAGGACCATATTTTAGCTCAATACAAGTCATCTGGATGAAGGTTAAATATATTTTTTATATTTTTTTGCCAGGAATTGAGGGGGGGAAATAAGCTTCTCAATTACAAATTGACTGACCAGCGAACACTGCTTTCACAGACATGTTGATCGTTGATGTATTAAACAGAGCGAATGTGTGTGGAGTGTGAGGAGGGGGTTAGGGAGCGTCAGAGAGCGTCCATCACCCCAGAGACAGGCCTTTTAGTCTGGGCACCCTCACATAAACACAGTCCCCTCATTCCCATCATACACTCAAATACTGGCCTCAGAGTGGCCTTTAGGCCTACACTTCACACATTCATGCTCAACATGGACTAGGAATCAAGTCAACAAAAAGGCTTTCAATGAACATCCCCTATCCATCCATCCCTCCCCCTCCCCTGTCCAACCCTCCCCTCCCCCTGTCTATCCCTCCCCTCCCATCCCTCCCTCCCCTGTCCACATCTCTCCCTCCCATCCCTCCCTGCATCTCTCCCTCCCCCTCCCGTCCATCTCCTCCCCCTGTCCATCTTCCTGTCCATCCCTCCCCTCCCCTGTCCAACCCTCCCCTCCCCCTGTCCATCCCTCCCCTCCCATCCCTCCCTCCCCTGTCCACATCTCTCCCTCCCCTCCCATCCCTCCCTCCCCTGTCCACATCTCTCCCTCCCTCCCATCCCTCCCTCCCCTCCCCCTGTCCATCCCTCCCCTCCCATCCCTCCCTCCCCTGTCCACATCTCTCCCTCCCCTCCCATCCCTCCCTCCCCCTGTCCACATCTCTCCCTCCCCTCCCATCCCTCCCTCCCCTGTCCACATCTCTCCCTCCCTCCCATCCCTCCCTCCCCCTGTCCACATCTCTCCCTCCCCTCCCATCCCTCCCTCCCCTGTCCACATCTCTCCCTCCCCTCCCATCCCTCCCTCCCCTGTCCACATCTCTCCCTCCCCCTCCCGTCCATCCCTCCCCTCCCCCTGTCCATCCCTCCCCCCCTGTCCATCCCTCCCCTCCCCCAGTATGCTCTGAAGGACTGGAGCTTCTACCCCCCCATACAGCCTCTTCTACCCCACACTCCCCTCACACTTCCCTTCGCCTCTCACCTTCTACGGAGGTCCTCGGCTATGGCAGCGCGGCAGCTGAACAGGTATGCTCTGAGTGACTGGAGCTGCTGTCTCAGGCGTAGGACTGCAGCCAGGCCTTCACAGTGTTCATACAGACACGGGTTCAACTGCTGCACGTCCAGCAGGGGCTCCTCATAAACAAACTCCAGGAACTCCTTGGCCTGCTTGGACACCTGGACAGAACATGGAGAGGAGGGGTGGGTTGGGCTGTGTGTGTGTGTGTAAGGTCAAATCTTAACTTCAGAAGTGTATGTAACTAAAACTTTCCCACTCAGTGGGTGTTTCAGACTTTTTCTGTATGTTTCTGAATACGTTGCATGCGAGTGCATATGAACACATAAGTCGCTCTGCTAAATGACTCAAATGTGTGAAGAACATGTATCACTATTCTCACCTTGTGTCTGTTGGTGTCCCAGTTGTGCAGCAGGCGGGCAGGGATGAGGAACAGGTTGTCTTGGTGACAGCTCTGGCAGTAGTACCAGCCACTGTAGCAGCACACCTTGGCCTTGCCCCGCGACAACCCCACTGGCTTCTGACACCCTGCACAGAGATATAGGGGAGATACTGGGTGAGGGAGTGTATTTTGTGTGTGTGTGTGTGTATCCATATATGTACGTGTGTATGTGTCTACAGATAAACTAAATCACCAAACACTCTCTGTATCTAGAATTCAAAAGGTGAGTGATAAAGTCTCTCGTTTATTAGCTGTTATTACACGTTGCAACAGCCAGCCCATATACAGGTCAACAATTGAGGTGCTGTTGACCTCCACAGGTCAAAGGTCAGGAGATAGAAAAGCAGACTAGCTACGGTTAATGATTAGAGAGGAGAGTCCCAGTCTGAAACACTTAATATGTATCAGTTTATGGCACCTCTCTCTCTTAATGCCACACTAACCACTTGCAACCAAGCAAACCAACACCTATAACTACAAGGACCATCAAATTCCTGAAACATCCCCTGTTCAGTGAATCCCTCAAACCCAGTTGAGGCTGAGGCACAGATTAGAAGGTTTCCTCACTCCTCCTTGTAGTCACAATAAGAGGGGACTTCAATGCTCTGCTGTCTTATAAAAGGAAAGATCCTAGGCTTCTATTGAGGTCCTTTAGTAGCGCTGCTATCCTCTGAAAACTCTCTGCTTTGTCTTGGTCTCTTTGTTGTTCCTGTCTGCGTTCCCCCAAACACTCTGGGCCCACGCCACGGGCAACGCTCAGAACCCAAACAGGTGACCGCGGCAACGGCAGGTGTCCCTTATCCCCAGGACGATCTGGGAGGGACAGGGGCCCAGGAGCGCCACAGAGGAAGAAAGGAACAAGGGAAGAAGGAGAGGGAGAAGGTAATGGAGGGAGAGGGGGAAGGAGCGCAGACGGATACGGACTTGCACGCTCTTTGTCTTTTTTTGGTGGAGCGTAGCGCCTGCCTCTGTACTTCACAGAGACAAGAGAGGGGGAAGACATCAGACGTGGATAGAGAGAAATAAAGAAGGAAAGAGAAGGAGGAGAGAAAAACACAGAGAGGATAACACTGTCTCCAAAGCCAGACACCAACAGCGGCTATCAGAGCAGCAGATCTGGACTGGAGAGAGGCTCAGCATGAACCTTAATCAAGGCTTAATTAACTGATTGAACAACAGAAACATAATGCAATATGGAATTGTATTAAATAGTTTGGGGTATGGCCTCGTCTCCTTGGAGCCAGATGCTGATGACAGGTAGCCCTTTGCTGGGCAGCTGGCATCGAACCCCCCCCCCCCTCATTCCGACTATGACTGTAGAATAGGAAACAGAGTGAATTAGGTTATGCTGCTTGATGAAGTTAAACAAGCATTCAGATCAGCCTTCCTAATGGCACATTCAGATCAGCCTTCCTAATGGCACATTCAGATCAGCCTTCCTGATGGAACATTCAGATCAGCCTTCCTGATGGAACATTCAGATCAGGCTTCCTGATTGAACTTTCGTGAACTACATTACAAATCTCTGATTTCTGCTATTTATCTGCTGATGCTTTCTATTGGCTGTTGTTGAAACTCTGCCAATGAAGACCTAGAGGAAGTGATAGACTGGCGCTACTGCTCTAGGGCCACAGAGAGAAATCAAAGGGTAATAGGTCTCAACTAAAACATATACAGGGCCGGTTCAAGAGTATTCCTGGACCGAGATTAAGCCTAGCACTTTTAATGGAGATTCTTCGTTGAGCATGCTATTTAGGCCAAGTGTAAGATTAATCTGGGAGTTGGTTTTATATTCGCCATTGTGTACATAAGGGATGTCAATGCAAAAGCCTTACAGACCCCAAAGATGACTTGAACCCAAAAACCTCCCCAGCCAACATCTTTATTTATTTTTATTTTTATTTTTTCACCTTTATTTAACCAGGTAAGCCAGTTGAGAACAAGTTCTAATTTACAACTGCGACCTGGCCAAGATAAAGCAAAGCAGTGCGATAAAAACAACAACACAGAGTTACATATGGGGTAAACAAAACATAAAGTCAGAAAATACAGTGTGTGCGAATGTAGTAAGTTATGGAGGTAAGGCAATAAATAGGCCATAGTGCAAAATAATTACAATTAGTATTAACACTGGAATGATAGATGTGTAAGAGATTATGTGCAAATAGAGATACTGGGGTGCAAATTAGCAAAATAACTAACAATATGGGGATGAGGTAGTTGGGTGGGCTAATTTCAGAAAGGCTGTGTACAGGTGCAATTACCGTAATGTCTTCCTTAAGGTCCCCTCAAACTCTGGGGACAAACTTTGAGGCCCATTAGCTTCTAGTTCTACTCTATGATTCAGTCAGAGGGACACACTTAGGAGAACTCAACCCAATGCAATATAAGAGGCCCCATTATAAATGAGTAAGATAAATTACTAAGCAGGGACTGATGTGCTGTGCCCCTGTTTCTCTTGGAGAACGAGACCATCTCCTCCTTATGCCTTCCTTAAACCAAACCAATATGGCATAAATACAGAGTCTACACTGCCACTGGCTGAGGTTAGTAGCTAGCCACGCACCAGCCAACCACCATCAGGCACACTGGAGCTAATGACAACCTGAGGTTTTTGGGGCAGGGACCCCAAGCTATAAAAAGACAGAGTTGGTGTCTTCCCCCCTCAACTCTAGTCCCCTCTCTGGTCCTGGAAGCTGCAGTGCAGAGCGTACTACAGACCACGCAGCGGGGTGTCGGGGCTGCCCTGTCATCAGTGTAGAATCGCAGCACAAACCCACACGAACCACCCCTGCTCCATAAATACATCCACTCCCACAGAAACCAGCTTGCTCTGCTGGGTCTTGTGGACAGCACTGCTGTCACGGGTTATTAAAGAAAACAAACAAGAAACACCCTTGCACAAAAAAAATAAAAAAACACAAACGCATGCGGCGCTACTTCTTGGGTATATATTCCCCAAAGCCATAGCTCCCTAACACAGCTGGGAGCCTTCTAGTAGCCTTCTAGGGTAGAGTGTAGAGGGCAGAGGGATAGAGCCGTGGTGCTCATGGGAACAACATGTCCTCTTGGAAATCCTGTGTCCACCAGTGTGGGAAAGAAGAAGAGATATCAAACCATGGACCCCCCCCATCTCATGCTCCCACTTGAGAGGCCACCGTAGACTAGAACAGAAACACTGTTCTAATACTGAGGCCCCCCATGCCTACCTGCTATGGTGAATCTGTGGCCCTTGTTCCCCAGTCCCACAGCTAGAGAGGATCTTTCTGCTCTGTCGTCCCCAGAAGGGGGCTCCCACTCTGCCACGCTTTCAACTGTCCCACCGTTTCCACCACTGCACCATTCAGGGGACATTGGCCACTGTGTGTGTCTGCAGGGGGCAAAGACAAGAGGCCTCTGATTCGATGGGTCTCATTCAGGCTGATCAACACTCAAATTAAAATGTGTGCAAAGGAGAGAGAGAGAGAGAGAGAGAGAGAGAGAGAGAGAGAGAGAGAGAGAGAGAGAGAGAGAGAGAGAGAGAGAGAGAGAGAGAGAGAGAAACACAGAAAGAGAGAGAGACAGAAAGAGACAGAGAGAAGCACAGAGAGAGACAGAGAGACAGAAAGAGAGAGAGCGAAAGATTAGAGTGCAGTGAACACAGTGAGCGCATGCGACTGTGTGAGTGTGTATTTGTGTGTATGAGAAGGGTGGGGGATGCGCTGCCCATCTTTTGATGTGAACGCCCACCTCTCCCCCCCCACACCTTTTCCACCCTTCCATCTACAGACTCCCAGTTTCCCACCCAAAGCTACTCTCTCTTCCCCAACCACCCCACCACCCCTCTATTCTACCACCACCCCTCCATCCCTCTATTCACCACACCCCTCCATCCCTCTATTCTACACACCCCTCTACATCCCTCTATTCCCCCACCACCCCACCACCCCTCCCCGATGTTCCCCCTCTACATCCCCGATGTTCCCCCTCTAAATCCCCGATGTTCCCCCTCTACAGCTGGACAGTGCAGTTCTCCTCTCCTCTGTTCTCCTCTCCTCTGTTCTCCTCTCCTCTGTTCTCCTCTCCTCTGTTCTCCTCTCCTCTGTTCTCCTCTCCTCTGTTCTCCTCTCCTCTGTTCTCCTCTCCTCTGTTCTCCTCTCCTCTGTTCTCCTCTCCTCTGTTCTCCTCTCTCTACTCCTCTCCTCTCCTCTGTTCTCCTCTCCTCTGTTCTCCTCTCCTCTGTTCTCCTCTCCTCTGTTCTCCTCTCCTCTGTTCTCCTCTCCTCTGTTCTCCTCTCCTCTGTTCTCCTCTCCTCTGTTCTCCTCTCCTCTGTTCTCCTCTCCTCTGTTCTCCTCTCCTCTGTTCTCCTCTCCTCTGTTCTCCTCTCCTCTGTTCTCCTCTCCTCTGTTCTCCTCTCCTCTGTTCTCCTCTCCTCCTTGTCCCTACAAAGCCCTCTCCTCTGAGGACCCTGTGAATCCACACAGGCTGAATGACCAGGGTCATGCAAACTTTGAGAAGAACCTGGGGGTACATTCTGCCCCCCATAGAGGTGTAGATATGACATTGGGGGGTCTCAGGCTTCAAACGAACACCGGCCACAAAAGAACAACCCTGTGTTCCTCCATGTGTAATTAGCAGAATAAATATTGCTAATGAAATACCGGTTCAATATGGGTTTGATGTGAACAATCACTTGCCGTGGATGGGTGTGGGGCTTGCATTTGCATATGTGGTGCAATTCTATTGAGTTGAAACAAATTGACAAAGACAACATGCGGGAAGGGCACTGGCCTTTCATGGAGAGTCCTGCACGACTGGTAGTAAAAGCCTGCCATGTCCCAAAAATATATAGACCAGTGTAGACGATTGTATAGATTGGCTAAGTGCATTCGGAAAGTATTCAGACCCCTTCCCTTTTTCCACATTTTGTTACGTTACAGCCTTATTCTAAAATGGATTGAATACATTTTTTTCCTGATCAATCTACACAAAATACCCCATAATGGCAAAGCAAAAACAGGTTTTTAGAAATTATTTTAAAAAAAAGATATATATATATTATGTAGATATATTGAAGCAACATCTCAAGACATCAGTCAGGAAGTTAAAGCTTGGTCGCAAATGGGTCTTCGAAATGGACAATGACCCCAAGCATACTTCCAAAGTTGTGGCAAAATGGCTTAAGGACAACAAAGTCAAGGTATTGGAGGGGCCATCACAAAGCCCTGACCTCAATCCTATACAACATTTGTGGGCAGAACTGAAAAGGCGTGTGCAAGCAAGGAGGCCTACAAACCTGACTCAGTTACACCAGCTCTGTCAGGAGGAATGGGTCAAAATTCACCCAACTTATTGTGGGAAGCTTGTAGAAGGCTACCTGAAACGTTTGGCGCAATTTACACAATTTAAAAGGCAATGCTACAAAATACTAATTGGGAGTATGTAAACTTCTGACCCACTGGGAATGTGATGAAAGAAATAAAAGCTGAAATAAATACTTCTCTCTACTATTATTCTGACATTTCACATTCTTAAAATAAAGTGGTGATCCTAACTGACCTAAGACAGGGGATTTTTACTAGGATTAAATTTCAGGAATTGTGAAAAACGGAGTTTAAATGTATTTGGCTAAGGTGTATGTAAACTTCAGACTTCAACTATATATACACACACTTTACTTACATAAGTATTCAGACCCTTTCCTATGAGACTCGAAATTGAGCTCAGGTGCTTCCTGTTTCCATTGATCATCCTTGAGATGTTTCTTCAAGTTTGGAACCACTAAGACTCTTCCTAGAGCTGGTCGCCCGGCCAAACTGAGCAATCGGGGGAGATCGGCCTTGGTTAGGGAGGTGACCAAGAACCCGACAGAGCTCCAGACCTCCACCAATCAGGCCTTTATGGTAGTGGCCAGACGGAAGCCACTCCTCAGTGAAAGGCACATGAAGGCCCGCTTGGAGTTTGCCAAAATGCACCTAAAGGACTCTCAGACCATGAGAAACAAGATTCTCTGGTCTGATGAAACCAAAATTGAACTCCTTGGCCTGAATGCCAAGCGTCACGTCTGGAGGAAACCTGGCACCATCCCTACGGTGAAGCATGGTGGTGGCAGCATCATGCTGTGGAACGTTTTTCATCGGCAGGGACTGGGAGACTAGTCAGGATCGAGGGAAAGATGAACGGAGCAAAGTACAGAGAGATCCTTGATGAAAAACTGCTCAAGTGCACTCAGGACCTCAGACTGGGGCGAAGGTTCACCTTCCAACAGGACAACGACCCTAAGCACACAGCCAAGACAACACAGGAGTGGCTTCAGGACAAGTCTCTGAGTGTCCTTGAGTGGCCCAGCCAGAGCCCGGACTTGAACCCGATCGAACATCTCTGAAAATAGCTGTGCAGCGACGCTCCCCATCCAACCTGACAGAGCTTGAGAGGATCTGCAGTGTATAATGGGAGAAACTCCCAAATACAGGTATGCCAAGATTGTAGCGTCATACCAAAGAAGAATCGAGGCTCTAATCGCTGCCAAAGGTGCTTCAACAAAGTACTGGGTAAAGGGTCTGAATACTTATGTAAATGCAATATCTCCATTTTTTATTTTTAATACATTTGCAAAACTTTCTAAGAACCTGTTTTTCCTTTGTCATTATGGGGTATTGTGTGTAGATGAGGGGAAAAAACAATTTAATCAATTTTAGAATAAGGCTGTAATGTAACAAAATGTGGAAAAAGTCAAGGGGTCTGAATACTTTACGAATGCACTGTAGTGCATTCAAATAGTAGTATTCATCTGGCCAGTCACAATCTAATAGATGCATACAGGTCTTAAGTTCAATATTAATCAAGAACTGTTACATTTTCTGTGTTCAGCCAGGCCCAGAACATTTTTGAGAATGTTGTTTGTGGTTCATGTGAGTAACTAGCTTTGAGACGCCATGCCAAAACATGCCGCTATTCTAACGAGGACATTCTGATTTCTCTCTCCAGTCAAGAATAAAGCTGAGAGAGAAACGGTAAAGAGATTGAGTTAGCAAAACACTTTTTTGGGGAGAAGAAGCTATCAGGGAAAAGGACAGGGCAAGGCAGGGGGAAGGCAGACACAGAGATTCTCAAGGATTGTTTTTTGTTTATTTTGTTGTTGCATTTTTCTATCCATTGTGCTCTGGCCTCTTTTACAAATTCCTAGTCCACTAAGTTGCTGAGGTCTGATGGGTAATTAGGAGACATCAGAGCCCAGCTGAAAGGAGGGTGCACATGCTCCCCCAGAGCCCCCCCTAGAACCTTCACACAGGCAGAGGAGAGGGGGCTAATCCACCATCCATCCTTTGTGGGGGGGGGTGGTAACAAATTGGGACCAGGGGGTGTCGGGCAGTGGGGTGTTGGTGGGGGGATAGAAGAGGCACAGGGTGCTCAATCACAGACCCCTAACAGACAGAGAGGCGAGGGGCAAAAGCCACAGTAATGGGGACCCCTGAACCCCCTCCTACACTCCCTGGACATTGTGCTCTCTGTCAGACCCCACAATGGTAACTTCCCCTCCGTCAGACCCCACACTGGTAACTTCCCCTCTCTATCAGACCCCACACTGGTAACTTCCCCTCTCTATCAGACCCCACACTGGTAACTTCCCCTCTCTATCAGACCCCACACTGGTAACTTCCCCTCTCTATCACACCCCACACTGGTAACTTTGCCTCTCTATCAGACCCCACACTGGTAACTTCCCCTCTCTATCACACCCCACACTGGTAACTTCCCCTATCTATCAGACCCCACACTGGTAACTTCCCCTCTCTATCAGACCCCACACTGGTAACTTCCCCTCTCTATCACACCCCACACTGGTAACTTCCCCTATCTATCAGACCCCACACTGGTAACTTCCCCTCTCTATCAGACCCCACACTGGTAACTTTCCCTCTCTGTCAGACACTACACTGGTAACTTCTCCTCTCTGCCAGACCCCACACTGGTAACTTCTCCTCTCTGTCAGACCCCACAAATTGTAACTTCCCCTCTCTGCCAGACCCCACACTGGTAACTTCCCCTCTCTATCACACCCCACACTGGTAACTTCCCCTCTCCGCCAGACCCCACACTGGTAACTTCCCCTCTCTATCAGACCCCACACTGGTAACTTCCCCTCTCTGCCAGACCCCACACTGGTAACTTCCCCTCCGTCAGACCCCACACTGGTAACTTCTCCTCTCTATCAGACCCCACACTGGTAACTTCCCCTCTCTATCACACCCCACACTGGTAACTTCCCCTCTCTGCCAGACCCCACACTGGTAACTTTCCCTCTCTGTCAGACACTACACTGGTAACTTCTCCTCTCCGCCAGACCCCACACTGGTAACTTCCCCTCTCTATCACACCCCACACTGGTAACTTCCCCTCTCCGCCAGACCCCACACTGGTAACTTCCCCTCTCTATCAGACCCCACACTGGTAACTTCTCCTCTCTATCAGACCCCACACTGGTAACTTCCCCTCTCCGTCAGACCCCACACTGGTAACTTCCCCTCTCTGCCAGACCCCACACTGGTAACTTCCCCTCCGTCAGACCCCACACTGGTAACTTCTCCTCTCTATCAGACCCCACACTGGTAACTTCCCCTCTCTATCACACCCCACACTGGTAACTTCCCCTCTCCGCCAGACCCCACACTGGTAACTTCCCCTCTCTATCACACCCCACACTGGTAACTTCCCCTCTCCGCCAGACCCCACACTGGTAACTTCCCCTCTCTATCAGACCCCACACTGGTAACTTCTCCTCTCTATCACACCCCACACTGGTAACTTCCCCTCCGTCAGACCCCACACTGGTAACTTCCCCTCTCTATCACACCCCACACTGGTAACTTCCCCTCTCCGCCAGACCCCACACTGGTAACTTCCCCTCTCTATCAGACCCCACACTGGTAACTTCTCCTCTCTATCACACCCCACACTGGTAACTTCCCCTCCGTCAGACCCCACACTGGTAACTTCCCCTCTCTATCAGACCCCACAATGGCAACTTCCCCTCTCCGTCAGACCCCACAATGGCAACTTCCCCTCTCCGTCAGTCCCCACAATGGCCACTTCCCCTCTCCGTCAGTCCCCACAATGGCCACTTCCCCTCTCCGTCAGTCCCCACAATGGCAACTTCCCCTCTCCGTCAGTCCCCACAATGGCCACTTCCCCTCTCTGTCAGACCCCACAATGGCAACTTCCCCTCTCCGTCAGGCCCCACAATGGCAACTTCCCCTCTCCGTCAGACCCCACAATGGCAACTTCCCCTCTCTGATTCCCCCCTCTCATCATCTCTCTTTTCCTCTTTCCCTGCTGTCCTCACGCCCCCTAACAGAGCCGTGGTGGCCAGGGATATTTGTTTAGGGAAAAGTGATTAAAGTGTAATACAACAGTCTGGCCCCTGACTCTCTGTCCTAAGATAAGTGACTGACAAGACCAAGCAGTCAAAAGGAAACTGGCACTCTACCAAGGAGCCAAGCAGGGTGATTGGTGGGAAGAAGGAAGAAAGAGAGAGAGCGAGCTGGCTAAAAATACTTGAATCAGTTATAGAACCCATTGCCCTTTATGGTTGTGAGGTCTGAGGTCCGCTCACCAACCAAGAATTCACAAAATGGGACAAACACCAAATAATGCAAAAATATTACATTTACATGTATATTTACATCATTTAGCAGACGCTCTTATCCAGAGCGACTTACAAAATATCCTCTGCGTACAACGAAAAACACCAAATAATGCATGCAGAGCAGAATTAGGCCGATACCCGCTAATGATCAAAATCCAGAAAAGAGCCGTTAAATTCTATAACCACTTAAAAGGAAGCGATTGTCCCCTCCTGTACTCCCTGTTCACCCATGACTGCATGGCCAGGCACGACTCCAACACCATCATTAAGTTTGCCGACGACACAACAGTGGTAGGCCTGATCACCGACAACGATGAGACAGCCTATAGGGAGGAGGTCAGAGACCTGGCCGTGTGGTGCCAGGATAACAACCTCTCCCTCAACGTGACCAAGACAAAGGAGATGATTGTGGACTACAGGAAAAAAAAGAGGACTGAGCACGCCCCCATTCTCATCGACGGGGTAGTGGAACAGGTTGAGAGCTTCAAGTTCCTTGGTGTTCACATCACCAACTAACTATCATGGTCCAAACACACCAAGACAGTCGTGAAGATGGCACGACAAAGCCTATTCCCCCTCAGGAGACTGAAAAGATTTGGCACGGGTCCTCAGATCCTCAAAAAGTTCTACAGCTAAACCATCGAGAGCATCCTGACTGGTTGCATCACCGCCTGGTATGGCAACTGCTCGGCCTTCGACCGCAAGGCACTACAGAGGGTATTGCGTACGGCCCAGTACATCACTGGGGCCAAGCTTCCTGCCATCCAGGACCTCTATACCAGGCGGTGTCAGAGGAAGGCCCTCAAAATTGACTCCAGCCACCCTAGTCATAGACTGTTCTCTCTGCTACCGCACGGCATGCGGTACCGGAGCGCCAAGTCTAGGTCCAAAAGGCTTCTCAACAGCTTCTACCCCCAAGCCATAAGACTCCTGAACAGCTAATCATGGCTACCCAGACTATTTGCACTGCCCCCCATCTTTTTATGCTGCTGCTACTCTGTTAATTATTTATGCATAGTCACTTTAACTCTACCCACATGTACATATTACCTCAACTAGCCGGTGCCCCCGCACATTGACTCTACACCGGTACCCCCCTGTATATAGCCTCCCTACTGTTATTTTATTTTACTTCTGCTCTTTTTTTCTCAACACTTTTTTGTTGTTGTTGTTGTTTTATTTTACTTTTTTATTATTATTAGAAATGCATTGTTGGTTAAGGGCTGTAAGTAAGCATTTCCCGGTAATGTCTACAGCTGTTGTATTCGGCGCATGTGGCATTAAAAAAAAAAATGATTTGAGAGAGAGAGCGAGGAAAAAGAGAGAGTTGGACAGAAAGAGGGAGAGAGAGGGAGAGAGCGGGAGAGGGGACAGAAAGAGTGAGCGAGAGAGCGAGAGAGAGGGGACAGAGAGAGAGATAGAGTAGAGAGTTCAGTGAACACAGTGAGAGCATGAGACGAGCGAGTCTGAATGAACGAGAGAGAAAGGAAAAAGGAGAAATGGGGAGAGAACGAGAGAGCGTAATAAAAGAGGTTTGTGAACAGAGCATGGAAAAAGCTGTATCCAGCTGTTATTCTAAGCTTGGGTCTTGACACATCTCATTCAAACAGCTCTGCAGCCAAAGCGAACAGAGCCCCTGAATCAAACAATTAGCTTCCGCATTGACCACATCATCCCGGCCGCCTGTCTTTGATTCTAAAAAGGGATTTTTTCCTCCGCTTTATGCCGGCCAATTATTGTCAGGTGCCCGCTATCCTTGTTCAGAGGACCTTTCAGACAGCATGCATTAATAGAGGACTGGTTACAGAAGAGAAGGAGGAAAGCACCTCATTCATCCCCTTTTAGTGAGCACATATTTCACACCCAGAGACCAAACGCAGCGCCGCCATGGCTCCATTTACTGAGCTCTCTGTCAGCTTGTGAAGTCTCTCTCTATCTGGTAGTGAGATATCAGTTAGGGCCAAGAGGATGAGGCCCCAACAGATTTAGTGGGCAATAGGACATCTCTAGGGGGAATTATGAACTGTAGCTATAACTCTAGGTTACAGTTTACATTAAGTTGCTCTTATAACTGTGTAGTAACACTGGATTTACACTTGTATTAACATTGTAATAACAAGTTACATAGCTAGTACTTGAGTAATTGCATTTCAATTGCATAGTAATGGAACTCATATATTAAAGACAGGCCATAGTGAATACTAAAACATCTACCACTGGACAATGGGCAGTATGTGTGTGTGAAAGGTGTTTATTTGGGGGAGGGGGGGGTCTGTGACCCCCCAGTAGTGCAACAGGTGACTGGTCTGAGCTCAAAGGTCTGGTGGTGGTGGGTGAGAGCCCCAGACACCTTGATCCCCAGCCGCCCTTTTGAAGCCAACCCCAACAAAGCTGCTTTGCCACCGCACAGGACTCCGGGGAATACCATGGAAAATAAAGACTAACTAAAAGGGCTTGAGTTTGGGTTCAGGTGAGCTCATATAAAATGACAGACTAAAAAATCTGATGTTCTACCAAGTGTTGCCTTGGAGAGCTGCTGTTTGTCTGTGTTTGTTTGTTTGTTTGTTAATTTGGAGAGAAAGAGGCACGGCGAAAGATTCAAGGACACTGGTCTCACTCAGGTCTGGACATGCCGGTCGAGTTTGCGTCGTAAAACGTGGTGAAATGTGGGTTGAGGAATAGATAAGTCCCACGCACCTGCGAACACACACTTCCTTGTGTAACCTCAAAAAGGGGCTGAGGTCAAAGGTCAAGGTTGACGAGGAGGATAAGGGACGAGTCCTTCTGATAGGGTTTAGGATATTATGGCCCCATTGGCTAATGTCACACTGGACTTCTTCAACAGGGCCTATGCTTATCTCTGTTTACAGTGGGGGAAAAAAGTATTTAGTCAGCCACCAATTGTGCAAGTTCTCCCACTTAAAAAGATGAGAGAGGCCTGTAATTTTCATCATAGGTACACGTCAAATATGACAGACAAAATGAGAAAAAATAATCCTGAAAATCACATTGTAGGATTTTTAATGAATGTATTTGCAAATTATGGTGGAAAATAAGTATTTGGTCAATAACAAAAGTTTCTCAATACTTTGTTATATACCCTTTGTTGGCAATGACACAGGTCAAACGTTTTCTGTAAGTCTTCACAAGGTTTTCACACACTGTTGCTGGTATTTTGGCCCATTCCTCCATGCAGATCTCCTCTAGAGCATTGATGTTTTGGGGCTGTCGCTGGGCAACACAGACTTTCAACTCCCTCCAAAGATTTTCTATGGGGTTCAGATCTGGAGACTGGCTAGGCCACTCCAGGACCTTGAAATGCTTCATACGAAGCCACTCCTTCGTTGCCCGGGCGGTGTGTTTGGGATCATTGTCATGCTGAAAAGACCCAGCCACGTTTCATCTTCAATGCCCTTGCTGATGGAAGGAGGTTTTCACTCAAAATCTCACGATACATGGCCCCATTCATTCTTTCCTTTACACGGATCAGTCGTCCTGGTCCCTTTGCAGAAGAACAGCCCCAAAGCATGATGTTTCAACCCCCATGCTTCACAGTAGGTATGGTGTTCTTTGGATGCAACTCAGCATTCTTTGTCCTCCAAACACGGCGAGTTGAGTTTTTACCAAAAAGTTATATTTTGGTTTCATCTGACCATATGACATTCTCCCAATCCTCTTCTGGATCATCCAAATGCACTCTAGCAAACTTCAGACAGGCCTGGACACGTCTGGCACTGCAGGATTTGAGTCCCTGGCGGCGTAGTGTGTTACTGATGGTAGGCTTTGTTACTTTGGTCCCAGCTCTCTGCAGGTCATTCACTAGGTCCCCCCGTGTGGTTCTGGGATCATTTTGACCCCACGGGGTGAGATCTTGCGTGGAGCCCCAGATCGAGGGAGATTATCAGTGGTCTTGTATGTCTTCCATTTCCTAATAATTGCTCCCACAGTTGATTTCTTCAAACCAAGCTGCTTACCTATTGCAGATTCAGTCTTCCCAGCCTGGTGCAGGTCTACAATTTTGTTTCTGGTGTCCTTTGACAGCTCTTTGGTCTTGGCCATAGTGGAGTTTGGAGTGTGACTGTTTGAGGTTGTGGATAGGTGTCTTTTATACTGATAACAAGTTCAAACAGGTGCCATTAATACAGGTAACGAGTGGAGGACAGAGGAGCCTCTTAAAGAAGAAGTTACAGGTCTGTGAGAGCCAGAAATCTTGCTTGTTTGTAGGTGACCAAATACTTATTTTCCACCATAATTTGCAAATAAATTCATTAAAAATCCTACAATGTGATTTTCTGGATTTTCTCTCTCTCATTTTGTCTGTCATAGTTGACGTGTACCTATGATGAAAATTACAGGCCTCTCTCATCTTTTTAAGTGGGAGAACTTGCACAATTGGTGGCTGACTAAATACTTTTTTCCCCCACTGTATATGTTCTACTCAGATTGGACTGAGAGACAAGGACTGTACTGCACCATCTGACAGTCCTTAGCTAGCTGACCTACTAACCGCCACTGAAGTATACAACAAGTTACCAAGAATGCCCACTGAACACAGTACACACATCAGCAGATTGAGATTGTGTGAAGTATGCAAACCTCAGTACATGTTTTCAGACCACTACTAACCTATGCGGTCTCTTTCGGTAGTGAACATACACTACATTACCAAAAGTATGTGGACACCTGCTCGTCGAACATCTCATTCCAGAATCATGGGCATTAATATGGAGTTGGTCCCCCCTTTGCTGCTATAACAGCCTCCACTCTTATGGGAAGGCTTTCCACTAGATGTTGGAACATTGCTGCGGGGACTTGCTTCCATTTAGTCACAAGAGCATTAATAAGGTCAGGAACTGATGTTGGTTGATTAGGCCTGGCTCGCAGTCAGCATTCCAATTCATCCCAAAGGTGTTTGATGGTGTTGAGGTCAGGGCTCTGTGCATGCCAGTCATGTTCTTCCACACCGATGTTGACAAACCATTTCTGTATGGACCTCGCTTTGTACACAGGGGCATTGTCATGCTGAAACAGGAAAGGGCCTTCCCCAAACTGTTGCCACAAAGTTGGAAGCACAGAATCGTCTAGAATGTCATTGTATGCTGTAGCGTTAAGATTTCCCTTCACTGGAACTAGGGGCCTAGTCCGAACCATGAAAAACAGCCACAGACCATTATTACTCCTCCACCAAACTTTACAGTTGGCACTATGAATTGGGGCAGGTAGCGTTCTCCTGGCATCCGCCAAACCCAGATTTGTCCGTCGGACCGCCAGATGGTGAAGCGTGATTCATCACTCCAGAATCCAATGGCGGTGAGCTTTACACCACTCCAGCCGATGCTTGGCATTGTGCATGGTGATCTTAGGCTTGTGTGCGGCTGCTTGGCCATGGAAACCCATTTCATGAAGCTCCCGACGAACAGTTCTTGTGCTGATGTTGCTTCCAGAGGCAGTTTGGAACTTGGTAGTGAGTGTTGCAAACGAGGACAGACGATTTTTATGTGCTACGCGCTTCAGCACTCGGCGGTCCCGTTCTGTGAGCTTGTGTGGCCTACCAATTCGCGGCTGAGCCGTTGTTTCTCCTAGACGTTTCCACCTCACAATAACAGAATTACAGTTGAGCGGGGCAGCTCTAGCAGGGCAGAAGTTTTAAGGAACTGACTTGTTGGAAAGGTGGCATCCTATGACGCTCTTCAGTATGGCCATTCTATTGCCAATATTTGTCTATGGAGATTGCATGGCTGTGTGCTCGATTTAATACACCTGTCAGCAACAGATGTGCCTGAAATAGCCGAATCCACTAATTTGAAGGGGTGTCCACATAGTTTTCTATATACACTACCGTTCCAAAGTTTGGGGTCACTTAGAAATTTCATTTTTTTTGTCCATTAAAATAACATAAAATTGATCCGAAATACAGTGTAGACATTGTTAATGTTGTAAATGGCTATTGTAGCTGGAAACGGCTGATTTTTTATGGAATATCTACATAGGCGTACAGAGGCCCATTATCAGCAACCATCAGTCCTGTGTTCCAATGGCACGTTGTGTTTGCTAATCCAAGTTTATCATTTTAAAAGGCTAATTGATCATTAGAAAACTATTTTGCAATAATGTTAGCACAGCTGAAAAGAGTTGTGCTGATTAAAGAAGCAATACAACCAGCCTTCTTGAGACTAGTTGAGTATCTGGAGCATCAGCAATTGTGGGTTCGATTACAGAATCAAAATGGCCAGAAACAAATAACTTTCTTCTGAAACTCGTTAGTCTATTCTTGTTCTGAGAAATGAAGGCTATTCCATGCGAGAAATTGCCAAGAAACTGAAGATCTCGTACAATGCTGTGTACTACTCCCTTCACAGAACAGCGCAAACTGGCTTTAACCAGAATAGAAAGAGGAGTGGGAGGCCCCGGTGCACAACTGAGCAAGAGGACAAATACATTAGAGTGTCTTGTTTGAGAAACAGATGCCTCTCAGGTCCTCAACTGGCAGCTTCATTAAATAGTACCTGCAAAACACCAGACTCAACGTCAACAGTGAAGAGGCGACTCCGGGATGCTGACCTTCTTGTTGCAAAGAAAAAGCCATATCTCAGACTGGCCAATAAAAATAAAATATTAAGATGGGCAAAAGAACACAGACACTGGACAGGGGAAGATTGGAAAAAAGTGTTATGGACAGACAAATCGAAGTTTGAGGTGTTCGGATCACAAAGAAGAACATTTGTGAGACGCAGACCAAATGAAAAGATGCTGGAGGAGTGCTTGATGCCATCTGTCAAGCATAGTGGAGGCAATGTGATGGTCTGGGGGTGCTTTGGTGGTGGTAAAGTGGGAGATTTGTACAGGGTAAAATGGATCTTGAAGAGGAAGGCTATCACTACATTTTGCAACTACAACAGGACAATGACCCAAAGCACAGATCCAAACTATGCAATAACTATTTAGGGAAGAAGCAGTCAGCTGGTATTCTGTCTATAATGGAGTGGCCAGCACAGTCACCGGATCTCAACCCTATTGAGCTGTTGTGGGAGCAGCTTGACCGTATGGTACGTAAGAAGTGCCCATCAAGCCAACCCAACTTGTGGGAGGTGCTTCAGGAAGCATGGGGTGAAATCACTTCTGATTACCTCAACAAATTGACAACTAGAACGCCAAAGGTCTGCAAGGCTGTAATAGCTGCAAAGCAAAGTTTAAAGGACACAATTATTATTTATACTAACCTTGTCAATGACTACATTTCCTATGCATTTTGCTATATTTCCTATTCAAACTCATTTCATGTATGTTTTCATGGAAAACAAGGACATTTCTAAGTGACCCCAAACTTTTGAACGGTAGTGTATATCAGTAGATTTTTTACTAATGACAGTGGTTACCTCTTGGGTCAAAATTTTGTTGTAAAAATCTTTCCATAAACAGTAGAGATATGTAGATGAACTGTGTTGAACTATGTTGGGTGTGATGTGACAGGATATTCTTCTAGTTAAGAATGTGTCACTTTAGTACTGTGTGTGTGTGTGTGTGTGTGTAGCTGGTAACAGGTGGAGGTCTCTACCTGCACACCGGAAGCTCTGGGTAGTCAGGCCCTTCTCCACAGCCAGGCAGGTGAGGATACTGAGGAAGCTGGTGGTGACTGACTGTCTCTTGGCCCTCTGGGTGTCCCTCTGCCTCCTCTCCCTGGAGGGCTTGCTCCTCAGCAGAACCCCCGTCCCCATCGACACTGCACCCGGCTGGGCCTGGCCGGAGCTCTGTCCCTCCTCCCCCTGGGGCCTCTGGGCCGCCACGGCCGTCCGCAGGGCCTCCACCCAGTCCTGGGCCTTGAGTTGGCTCTCAGCCCGCAGACGGAGCACCTCGCTGGGGAAGACGGCTTGGAAGTGGGCAGCGCTGACCCCCTCAGCCTCGTCCCTCTGCACGGCCAGGCAGGAGGCCAGCGGGTAGTGGAGGACGGGCTCAGACACGGGTCCCCGGCCCTCGGTGGGAAAGGCCTGCAGCGTGGAGCGACTCAGTACGAAGGTGAAGGCCCTCCAGTTCTGGTCAGTCAGCTGGTGGAGGAGCCCAGCCTTGAGGACATCCGCACAGCACTGCGTGAACAGGGGCAGGGCCGTGGGCCGGGCTGGGGGGAGATTGGATGATCGAGGGGCCAGGGCAGCCTCAGCAGGACCACAGGGGTCTGGTCTGGTGTCGAGACCTCCAGATGAGACGGATGACGACGGGGATAAGGCTGGAAGCGGCTCTGCATTTTTGTGGGCGGGCCGGGCAGCCAGTACTCTCTCCCAGATCAGCCTCCTCCAGTCTAGCGCCTCCCACTGGCAGGCGGCACGTAACTGCAGGCGGGTGGAGCTGTTGAAGAAGAGGTCAGTGAGTGATCTTTTAACACATGTTGCTATGAGAGAAATAATATTGCAACAAAGCTTCAATTGCAACTCATATTCAAGTGAGTGCAGGCCGTTTTTTCATGTTTATGTGATTGACATAAACATTTACTTAGATTTATCCAGGAAGACCTGTTGAGGTCAGAAGACTTCTTTTACGAGGGAGAACTGGCAAAAGGATTAGAGTTGAGCACCATGGTGTTCTCCCTTTACCTGTTGAAGAAGAGGGCCTGGAGGACTCGCCCGTCCTGGGGCGGCTGGGGCTGGCTGACCCCCTGGCAGTGGGACAGGGAGTAGGCAGTGCAGAGCTGCCGGTTACCGCTGCTGTCCAGGCTATAGAGACGCAGCTCACAAGGGGTCAGCTCTACGTGACAGACGCTCCATCGACCCTTCTGACCCTCACGATGCTCCAGGGAACCCTGTTTCACCACACTGCCGCTGCTGCTCTCCTTATGGGCTGCAACAAACACAGCATATTCAGCGACAGGATCATCTGCTGCTGTCCTTATGGGCTGCAACAAACACAGTATATTCAGCAATAGGATCATCTGCTGCTGTCGTTATGGGCTGTAACAAACACAGCATATTCAGCGACAGGATCATTTGCTGCTGTCCATATGGCAACTCACAACATTTGAGGGCCACCAATCTGATAGCACTTCTGTATATATATATATAGTACCAGTCAAAAGTTTGGACACACCTACTCATTCAAGGGTTCTTCTTTATTTGTACTATTTTATACATTGTAGAATAATAGTGAAGACATCAAAATTATGAAATAACACATATGGAATCATGTAGTAACCAAAAAAGTTTAAACAAATCAAAATATATTTTATATTTGAGATTCTTCAAAGTAGCCACCCTTTGCCTTGATGACAGTTTTGCACACTCTTGGCATTCTCTCAACCAGCTTCATGAGGTAGTCACCTGGAATGCATTTCAATTAACAGGTGTGCCTTGTTAAAAGTTAATGCGTTTGAGCCAATCAGTTGTGTTGTGACAAGGTAGGGTTGGTATACAGAAGATGGTCTTTTACCAAATAGGGCTAAGTCCATATTATGGCAAGAACAGCTCAAATAAGCAAAGTGCAGTCGCAAAAACCATCAAGCGCTATGATGAAACTGGCTCTCATGAGGACCGCCACAGGAAAGGAAGACCCAGAGTTACCTCTGCTGCAGAGGATAAGTTCATTAGAGTTACCAGCCTCAGAAATCGGCAATTAACTGCACCTCAGATTGCAGCCCAAATAAATGAGTTTAAGTAACAGACACATCTCAACATCAACTGTTCAGAGGAGACTGAATCAGGCTGTCATGGTTGAATTGCTGCAAAGATACCACTACTAAAGGACACCAATAATAAGAAGAGACTTGCTTGGGCCAAGAAACACGAGCAAAGGACATTAGACCGGTGGAAATATGTCCTTTGGTCTGATGAGTCCAAATGTGAGATTTTTGGTTCCAACTGCCGTGTCTTTGTGAGAAGCAGAGTAGGTGAACGGATGATCTCCGCATGTGTAGTTCCCATCGTGAAGCATGGAGGAGGAGGTGTGATGGTGTGGGGGTGCTTTGCTGGTGACACTGTCAGTGATTTATTTAGAATTCAAGGCATACTTAACCAGCATGGCTACAACAGTATTCTGCAGCGATACGCCATTACATTTTAGTCATTTAGCAGACGCTCTTATCCAGAGCGACTTACAGTTAGTGCATACATTATTTTTTATTTTATACTGGCCCCCCGTGGGAATCGAACCCACAACCCTGGCGTTGCAAACACCATGCTCTACCAACTGAGCTACATCCCTGCCGGCCATTCCCTCCCCTACCCTGGAAGACGCTGGGCCAATTTTTTTTTTTTGTGGGGGTGGGGTAAGGGGGGGGTAGAAGGATTACTTTATCCTATCCCAGGTATTCCTTAAAGAGGTGGGGTTTCAAGTGTCCCCGGAAGGTGGTGAGTGCCTCCGCTGTCCTGCCGTCGTGAGGGAGCTTGTTCCACCATTGGGGTGCCAGAGCAGGGAACAGTTTTGACTGGGCTGAGCGGGAACTGTGCTTCCGCAGAGGTAGGGGGGCCAGCAGGCCAGAGGTGGATGAACGCAATGCCCTCGTTTGGGTGTAGGGACCAAGAAGGAGAGTGATGGAGTGCTGCATCAGATGACCTAGCCTCCACAATCACCCGACCCCAACCAAGTGAAGGAAAAGCAGCCAACAAGTGCTCAGCATATGTGGGAACTCCTTCAAGACTGTTGGAAAAGTATTCCAGGTGAAGCTGGTTGAGAGAATGACAAGAGTGTGCAAAGCTGTCATCAAGGCAAAGGGTGGCTACTTTGAATTTCATTTACATTTTAGTCATTTAGCAGACGCTCTTATCCAGAGCGACTTACAGTTAGTGAATACATATTTTTTTTATACTGGCCCCTCGTGGGAATCGAACCCACAACCCTGGCATTGCAAACGCCATGCTCTATCAACTGAGCTACATCCCTGCCGGCCATTCCCTCCCCTAACCTGGACGACGCTGGGCCAATTGTGCGCCGCCCATGAGTCTCCCGGTCGCGGCCGGCGGCGACAGAGCCTGGATTCGAACCAGGATTTCTAGTGGCACAGTTAGCACTGCGATACAGTGCCTTAGACCACTGCGCCACTCAGGAGCACAACACAATACAAACACACACAGGTTATTGATTACTGGCTTGGTGCGGGGAGCAGGAACGGGCCGTACCGGACTGGCGACGCGCACCACTGGCCTGGTGCGGGAAGCAGGAACAGGCCGGGCCGGGCTGGCGACGCGCACCACTGGCTTGGTGCGAGAGACAGGAACAGGCCGGACCGGGCTGGCGATGCGCACCACTGGCTTGATGCGAGGAGCAGGAACGGGCCGAACCATACTGGGAACACCCACCACTGGCTTAGTGCGGGAATCAGGAACGGGCCGGACCGGACTGGCGACACGCACCACTTGATTGGTGCGAGGAGCGGGACTGGGTTCCTTCATTAACCCCCGCTCCTTCTGCTGCCTAACCAGCTCCTCTCGCCGTGCCTCTACACTTTCCTTCTGTTCCCTCTGAACCAATGACCCCCTTAATCTGGCGGCCTCCTCTGCTAAACGGCTGAACCGCTCTATCGTGGCCTCCTGCTGCCTCGTCGTCCACGGCGTGAGCCCCCCCCTAAAAATTTTTGGGGCTTGTCTCTCCCCCGTGATCATGGCCTCCATCCCTCTTGCCAGACTCTCGCTCATCTCCTCCCAAGTCCATCCTCTCTCCTCGTCACGCTGCTTGATCCAGGATTGGTGGGATCTTCTGTCACGATCGTTTACGGACGAGACGGACCAAGGCGCAGCGTGATATTCATTCATGTTTATTGACGACTAAACACACGACAAAACAACAAACGAAACGTGTTTGGAGGAGGATGAATGCTGCCTATGACCCCAAGAACACCACCCCCACTGTCAAACATGGAAGTGGAAACATTATGCTTTGGGGGTGTTTTTCTGCTAAGGGGACAGGACAACTTCACCGCATCAATGGGACGATGGACGGTCCTCCTTCCCTCAGCCAGGGCATTGAAAATGGGTCGTGGATGGGTATTCCAGCATGACAATATCAGGGTAAAACAACTCTAGGCCTAGAATATCATATCAGGGGAACACAACTCTTGGGTTAGGGTTACGTATACTTGTTTTCATCCTTATCCTTATCAGAAACCTAGTTACACTCTGTAGCTCAATTGGTAGATTAGATCCCCGGGACATAACCATACGTAAACATTTATGCACACATGACTGTAAGTCGCTTTGGATAAAAGCGTCTGCTAAATGGCATATTATTATTATTAACAGGTGTGTGTAGTCCTTCACATTTACATTTACATTTAAGTCATTTAGCAGACGCTCTTATCCAGAGCGACTTACAGTTAGTGAATACATTTTTTTTTTTTTATACTGGCCCCCCGTGGGAATCGAACCCACAACCCTGCTCTATCAACTGAGCTACATCCCTGCCGGCCATTCCCTCCCCTACCCTGGACGACGCTGGGCCAATTGTGCGCCGCCCATGAGTCTCCCGGTCGCGGCCGGCTGCGACAGAGCCTGGATTCGAACCAGGATCTCTAGTGGCACAGTTAGCACTGCGATGCAGTGCCTTAGACCACTGCGCCACTCAGGATTAACTGATAATCAATTGGCAGGGATTAAGAAAAAAAAAGTAGGACAACTACAGTTCATTTCAGTGCATCCCTGTACTAGCCTTTACTGTTAAGGCCGCTACACACTTCACCCCGTGATCATGGCCTCCATCCCTCTTGCCAGACTCTCGCTCATCTCCTCCCAAGTCCATCCTCTCTCCTCGTCACGCTGCTTGATCCAGGATTGGTGGGATCTTCTGTCACGATCGTTTACGGACGAGACGGACCAAGGCGCAGCGTGATATGCATTCATGTTTATTGACGACTAAACACACGACAAAACAACAAACGAAACGTGTTTGGAGGAGGATGAATGCTGCCTATGACCCCAAGAACACCACCCCCACTGTCAAACATGGAAGTGGAAACATTATGCTTTGGGGGTGTTTTTCTGCTAAGGGGACAGGACAACTTCACCGCATCAATGGGACGATGGACGGTCCTCCTTCCCTCAGCCAGGGCATTGAAAATGGGTCGTGGATGGGTATTCCAGCATGACAATATCAGGGTAACACAACTCTAGGCCTAGAATATCATATCAGGGGAACACAACTCTTGGGTTAGGGTTACGTATACTTGTTTTCATCCTTATCCTTATCAGAAACCTAGTTACACTCTGTAGCTCAATTGGTAGATTAGATCCCCGGGACATAACCATACGTAAAAATGTATGCACACATGACTGTAAGTCGCTTTGGATAAAAGCGTCTGCTAAATGGCATATTATTATTATTAACAGGTGTGTGTAGTCCTTGACATTTACATTTACATTTAAGTCATTTAGCAGACGCTCTTATCCAGAGCGACTTACAGTTAGTGAATAATTTTTTTTTTTTTTATACTGGCCCCCCGTGGGAATCGAACCCACAACCCTGGCGTTGCAAACGCCATTGCTCTATCAACTGAGCTACATCCCTGCCGGCCATTCCCTCCCCTAACCTGGACGACGCTGGGCCAATTGTGCGCCGCCCATGAGTCTCCCGGTCGCGGCCGGCTGCGACAGAGCCTGGATTCGAACCAGGATCTCTAGTGGCACAGTTAGCACTGCGATGCAGTGCCTTAGACCACTGCGCCACTCAGGATTAACTGATAATCAATTGGCAGGGATTAAGAAAAAAAAAGTAGGACAACTACAGTTCATTTCAGTGCATCCCTGTACTAGCCTTTACTGTTAAGGCCGCTACACACTTCACGTAAACTACGCAAACGCAGCATCTGAATGTCGTTTTCGCACGTAGTTCTACGTACTTTTGTGTGGCTCAAATTTTGGAATGGACCGTATACGACGCTCCGTCGCTCTGTTTGCATGAAGTGTGTAGCGGCCTTTATTGTTACTACTGTTACTAACCACTGTTACTACTGTTACTAACCACTGTTACTACTGTTACTAACCACTGTTACTCCTGTTACTAACCACTGTTACTAACCACTGTTACTAACCACTGTTACTACTGTTACTAACCACTGTTACTCCTGTTACTAACCACTGTTACTCCTGTTACTAACCACTGTTACTAACCACTGTTATTAACCACTGTTACTAACCACTGTTATTAACCACTGTTATTAACCACTGTTACTACTGTTACTAACCACTGTTATTAACCACTGTTACTACTGTTACTAACCACTGTTACTACTGTTACTAACCACTGTTACTCCTGTTACTAACCACTGTTACTAACCACTGTTATTAACCACTGTTACTACTGTTACTAACCACTGTTACTACTGTTACTAACCACTGTTACTCCTGTTACTAACCACTGTTACTACTGTTCCTAACCACTGTTATTAACCACTGTTACTACTGTTACTAACCACTGTTATTAACCACTGCTACTACTGTTACTAACCACTGTTAACAATGTTACTAACCACTGTTACTCCTGTTAATAACCACTGTTACTAACCACTGTTACTACTGTTACTAACCACTGTTATTAACCACTGTTACTACTGTTACTAACCACTGTTACTACCCACTGTTACTAACCACTGTTACTAACCACTGTTACTAACCACTGTTACTAACCACTGTTACTACTGTTACTAACCACTGTTACTACTGTTCCTAACCACTGTTATTAACCACTGTTACTACTGTTACTAACCACTGTTATTAACCACTGTTACTAACCACTGTTACTCCTGTTACTAACCACTGTTACTAACCACTGTTACTACTGTTACTAACCACTGTTATTAACCACTGTTACTACTGTTACTAACCACTGTTACTACCCACTGTTACTAACCACTGTTACTACTGTTACTAACCACTGTTATTAACCACTGTTACTACTGTTACTAACCACTGTTATTAACCACTGTTACTACTGTTACTAACCACTGTTACTACTGTTACTAACCACTGTTACTCCTGTTACTAACCACTGTTATTAACCACTGTTACTAACCACTGTTATTAACCACTGTTACTACTGTTACTAACCACTGTTATTAACCACTGTTACTAACCACTGTTATTAACCACTGTTACTACTGTTACTAACCACTGTTATTAACCACTGTTACTACTGTTACTAACCACTGTTACTCCTGTTACTAACCACTGTTACTACTGTTACTAACAACTGTTACTCCTGTTACTAACCACTGTTACTACTGTTACTAACCACTGTTACTCCTGTTACTAACCACTGTTACTACTGTTCCTAACCACTGTTATTAACCACTGTTACTACTGTTACTAACCACTGTTATTAACCACTGCTATTACTGTTACTAACCACTGTTAACAATGTTACTAACCACTGTTACTCCTGTTACTAACCACTGTTACTAACCACTGTTACTACTGTTACTAACCACTGTTATTAACCACTGTTACTACTGTTACTAACCACTGTTACTACCCACTGTTACTAACCACTGTTACTAACCACTGTTACTAACCACTGTTACTAACCACTGTTACTACTGTTACTAACAACTGTTACTACTGTTACTAACAACTGTTACTACTGTTCCTAACCACTGTTATTAACCACTGTTACTACTGTTACTAACCACTGTTATTAACCACTGTTACTAACCACTGTTACTCCTGTTACTAACCACTGTTACTAACCACTGTTACTACTGTTACTAACCACTGTTATTAACCACTGTTACTACTGTTACTAACCACTGTTACTACCCACTGTTACTAACCACTGTTACTAACCACTGTTACTCCTGTTACTAACCACTGTTACTAACCACTGTTACTACTGTTACTAACCACTGTTATTAACCACTGTTACTACTGTTACTAACCACTGTTACTAACCATTGTTACTAACCACTGTTACTACTGTTACTAACCACTGTTACTACTGTTACTAACCACTGTTACTGTGAGAGGAGCAGATGCCAAGAGCAAAGCCCGGGGCAGACGACCAGACCGCTGTGCTTTGGCTTTCGGGAGCCACTCAGACGAGGGTGGGGGGTGCTAGGGGGCTCGCCTGTCCCCCTGGGCTTCAAAGGCTCCTGTGAGCATGTGGGTGTGGAGCAGGTCACTGTTCATTTCACGCTACAGAGGAAGCAAGGCACACGGACATGACTCAATTAGCAGTCTGCGCTTTGCTCTGCTTTGCTGGGCTTGGTCAACCAGCAGCGGTCTAGCCCTACAAAGTCCTACAACTCCACTGAATTTAACTGGCTGTCCTGGCCTGTCCTGGCCACCTGATGCGATAGCTTTGCTGAAACGTCACAGGGACTTAACATTAACGTGACGTGAATGGTCTGGCCCAGAGGCAGGTGAGGAGAGGACATCTTATGAACTCATTGTTGGTGTCTGAGCCGTCACTTCATATTATACTCAACTTACAATGGTGCCTTGTAGCTGTGCTTTGTCCCCTATTGATAGCTTAATAGCTTCACTAAATGAACTAGCCTAATAATTTTAGAAAATGCTCATAAAAACTAGGCTAAATGTGGTTAAAATGGACAATGGTCCCTTTACCCCCCTCTAGTTCCCTTTCCTTCCTGCTTTTTAAATAACTGAGGTAAAGAACGGTGGTGGTGTGTCCCAGGGTTCTCCCCAAATCATTTATTTTCCTTTTCTTTCTTTGCTTTCATATAAGGCCATTTTTTGCTCTAGATTGCAGGAAATGGCAGTTAGAGCCGTGTGTTTTGGTATTTTACTAGGATTCCCATTAGCTGTTGCAAAAGCTACTCTTCCTGAGGTCCACACAAAACATGACATAATACAGAACATTAATAGACAAGAACAGCTCAAGGACAGAACTACATAAAACATTTTTAAAGGCACACGTAGCCTACATATGAATACATACACACAAACTATCTAGGTCAAATAGGGGAGAGGAGTTGTGCCGTGAGGTGTTGCTTTATCTGTTTTTTGAAACCAGGTTTGCTGTCTATTTGAGCAATATGAGATGGAACGGAGTTGACGCTGTGAGACCTAAACAAGCTAATGTTACGCCACACAGCCTCGGACCCAATTGCCTCAACCCTGCTGTCAAAACGCTGAACTAGGATATCCCACTTCAGTTCAGCTGGCGCCTAGCTGAACTCGGCTAGCTGAACCGAACGAGTGTGCTCGCATATTCCCTTAAAATACGTTCGCTTGAAAAATGAGAAAATAAAATTGCTAATAGTACCGTTTGTCTATTTTGAGATGCCGTAGCCAGTATACGCTTCCTCAAAATAGTCAGAATTAATCTAAAATTACTCAAGGAATCTGTCATTAATTTTGACATTTTTGCAGAGGAGATTTTGTCACGTAATTCTACATCTAAGTAAGATGTTTGGTGTAGTATTTTTCAATGAAAAAATGTGCATGAAAACGAGTCGTCTCTTGTTGAATGACAACAAAGACTTTATTGACGAATCCCTACTGTTGACCAATCACCAACGAAGGGGAGTAGAGTTCAGCTCCGAAATTCAGCTTGCCTCTAGAAAACGTTTTGTGTGCCCGAACAACCCTCACTGAAGTCCAAAACGAACAAAAACGTCACACAGTGTCATTATAACATATGCACGAACTCTTCCGAACTGTTTCGGCTGGGAAGCAGCTACCTTAAGGCTTACACGGGGACGTGATCATAAACACTGTAGCAGGGGCCAGGGTGTAATTTGGGGGGAGGTTTGTACCGGGAATAGGGAGTACTGGTTAGGTTAGCTCACTTAGCTAAACCTGCCAAAGACATAAAGGGCAGATAGAATTGCTAGAGCAGTCACTCTTACTGTAATGACTGACTGCCACACCCAGACAGAACAAGGACTGGGACAGCCAATCATAACAACAACTGCCATTTTATAACTTTGGCCTTTAAAGAAGTAGTAGTTGGTGATTCCTGGACACCATGACAGACAGACCCAAAGAGGACAGGAATAACTATTTTTTTCCCAGTAAAGACAACATTCCTAACATAGAGATACATATATTAAGTGTTCTACTTAATTCTGTGGTGTCCCTAATTAAATCAAAAGCCAAAAGAACAGAGATTCATTAGATGAATGAACCAATGGAAAGACCAATTAACAGGTAATAAAGCTAGGCTATACATTCAAATCCCTGAGGTACATGTCTGGTCGAATGTCTTAAGACGACAATAAAAAAATTAACGAGTAGAGTGGTAAATTAAGTAAAACCCCTACAGCACTATAACACTGACAGCTGAAGGTAGATGGCTCAGTGACGCCCACTCTCTCGCGCTGGCGCATGCTGAAATCAACAGATCCATCAGCATTAGTGTGTGTGTGTGTGTGTGTGTGTGTTGCTGCTGCTGAGGAAATCAGTAAATGTCACCCCACCAGGACACAGCAGCAGTGCGTGGGCTGGGCTCGTTATAGGGAACCGTTACCGGTGGCGGTGGTACAGGGTGAGCGCATTCTTGCATGCCAGCGGCTCCAAAGCCTCCTTCCCCTATTGCATCCGATGTGAAAACATTAACTGCAGAGGACCCCCATGTTATTCAAGGTAGTGGAGAGTTAGGGGATGTCATGGTTTTCTCTCTTAGCAATTAAACGGATATGCTGAGGTTTTTCCTAAGAAGAGATAGGCCCTAGCCTAGGCCTACCTACACAGTACACACGTCATCAAATGTCATGGAAATATGTTACAGGGCATGAGAGGATACAATTAGGCTAGAGTGTATAAAAGCATTGCCAACTATAATGACTGGCAAACAGCAGTATATCTTCTGATGCTAAGTGCTGTTGAATGCAGCCCTCAGCTTTTACCATCCTCTTGTGAAGCCTAACTATCCATCCGTCCATCCCTCCTCCCTGCCTAGAGCCAACTAAGGCCTTTTCAGTCCTATGCTAATCCTTCCTAATTTGAGGGATAATTGGGCCTCTCTCTTTCTCCTCATTTGGGTCTGTTTGGTGACAGAATGCATCCTATTACATCCTATTATGGTCTTTGGTGAAGATCTTCACACTCACATCCCTAAACAAACAAAAACAAGCAGACTAAACAATGGGTCAGGGAGGTTGGTATTATTCACCACATCCTGACAGGCCACTGCTGTGGAAGCTCAGTTCCAGAAGAATCCTATGCTGGCTGCTGCAGTACAGCTTAGGCCCAATTGTTTTCTGTAGGATGCTGAAATCATCTTCATAACGTGGAAGTGGAAGCTAGTCCTAAACTGAATCTATTCTCTGACATAGGCTATCAAGACACATTTCCTCTAAGTACTTAAACTGGGCAATATATTGCTTGAATTAATGTGATAATGATAAATAGAAAGATACGTTTATAACAAGCATGTGCACCACAGTTTTATTTTTTATTATCCTTTAAACTACTACTGCTAGTTTGATGGTTATAGCCATCAATTGTCCCATTAACGATCACCCATATTAGTAAACTTATTTCATTTCAAACTTTCCATAACGAACAATATCAGCAAAATCCCTACGATAATTTGATCGGTATGGTCGGCGTCCATAATTTGATCGGTATGGTCGGCGTCCATAATTTGATCGGTATGGTCAGCGTCCATAATTTGATCGGTATGGTCGGCGTCCATAATTTAATTGGTATGGTCAGTGTCAATAATTTTCGGTTTATCGTCCTAGCTCTACTAAGTACATGTCATGATAGCCTATTTAGCAAACATTTTAAAGATTTGTTTGAAGCTCATAGACACTGATATTGATTTGAGTATCAACCAATAATAAATAGGCAGTATGTCCTTATCAGCTAACCAAAGAAGGACACACTCTTCCTTCCTGCCTTACCTTCTTCTCTCTGGTCGTTGAGAGCCATGTTCTTCAGTGTGTTCTTGTCCACAGCAGGCAGGCCGTTAGCGTTGTCCATGTAGGACGGCCGGTAGTTAACATCAGACCGCGAGCGGTTATGGCCTTTCTTAAAGGCGGCGTTGGAGGAGTTAGAGGAGGTGTTGTTGGTGTCCTTGGTGTGGGCAGCCAGGTCGTTAGTGGAACGAGCACGGCTCCTTTTCCCCTGCCTCAGACCCAGCACGCTGAAGGCCGAGGGTTGGTCAGCCCAGGCCACGTTACGCGGGGACACCTCAGTCCCCTGTTCCCCGGCCAGCAGGCCCCACACCCCGCTAGAGCTCAGCTTCCCCAGGGCTACAGACATCTCCTGCAGCTTGGGGTGGTGCTGCCTGGGCTGCCATACCCCCTCCCCTCCCTGGACTCCACCTCCATCCAGGCAGTGTAGGAAGTCCTCAGTGGCCTCCAGGGCAGGGCTAATATCCTCCACCTCCAGCCCCTCCATGGTGCTCCTTGGCTGGGCCCCGCGTGGAGGCTGTTAGGGCAGGCGGGGTGGTGGTGGTTCTCTATGGGGCTGGGTGGTTCTCTGGGCAGGGGAGGATCCAAGCGGCTCTGGACCTCGCAGCTGAAGCATCTGCAGTCTGAGCCCCAGAGGGAGGCCGCCTAAGTGGATGGTGTTCCTCGAGGGCTGGGCTCCTTCCAGGAAAACAATTCCTCTTTAACACAGCTCTGTTAATCAACTAGCTAGAGGCGGACACTCCTATTGAGTTTATGCTAGCTCTGGCCTTTGCCAGAAATTCTCATGGCACAGTTTTGGGGTGGCACTGCTTTTCTTACACAGGCCAATGGCTCTCTCTCTCTCTGTGTGTGTGTGTGTGTGTGTGTGTGTGTGTGTGTGTGTGTGTGTGTGTGTGTGTGTGTGTGTGAGTGAGTGAGTGAGTGAGTGAGTGAGAGAGAGAGAAAAATAGCTCTCACATGAATCCACATGAGGATGTGTGTAACAAAGAAGAATGTTCCTCCTCCACGTTGGATGATGATGTCATCAAAAGGGGACAATTTGAGGCTTCACTGTGTCATGGGAAAGAAAAGGGAACAAAAAAAGGAAGCATGTCAGTTGATTATCAGATATGTTAAGCAATGAACAAGGCTTAGCAAGCTTAACATTTCCTGATCTCATCAAACAACATACGCATTATCCAGTTGACAGATAACAACAGTTTACAAACACTGCCAACAATCTTGGCTCATAAACCTATTGTAAATCAAAGACAATTACCTACAATCAATCTGTTGCCCTCAACCATCGGATGCTCCCTCGACTGTTCGGATCAACCCAGGTAGAGGGAGTAAATGGAATAGCCTAGTCTAACACACAGACAGCTAACCTGTGCCTCAGGCATGGACCAACCTGGTTTGGGCGGGGTTCACACTCCAGACAGTTTAGCCTCTCACTGTCAGGGTTTGTTCTAATTGTTCTCTTCCTCCGCGAAGCAGCGTCTGACTCCTCATCCCTCGCTACCTCTCTCCCTCTTCCTCTGTCACTGACAGGCCCATCAATTTTCCTTCCATCCCCTTGCTCCCTCCCAGCTCTGGTTCTTTCACTTTCTTCCAGACATGAATTATTTAGAGGACATCGCCACTAGCCAGTCCCTGGATGGCATACAGTCAGCACTTCACTGGGAAAGGGGGGGTGGGTGATGTAAGGAGAGGGAGTGAGGAGAGGAGAGGGGCTGAGGTAAGTTGGAGGGACGGAGGGACGGAGAGGAGAGGGGTGAGTTGGAGGGAGGGAGGGGGTGAGGTGAGGAGATGGGGTGAGGTGAGAGGGTGAGGAGGTGAGGGGGTGAGGTGAGAAGGAGAGGGGGTGAGGAGAGGAGGTGAGGTGAAAAGGAGAGGGGATGAGGAGAGGGGGTGAAGTTACGGGGTGAAGAGAGAGGGTGAGGTTAGGGCTGGGCAATATATCAAATTAATTTGATTGTTTTAGCATGATATTCCAAATGCCTGTATCACAACAATCGAGTTTTATAAAAAATAAATGTGTTTATGTCTGCTTGTTTTCATGTTGTCTTTTTGGTCTCGCCATCTGTGCTGTGCACCTTCCCAGTTACAAACACACACACCAAGCCCTGCCTCCTGCCACTCACAACAACAAAGATGAGAGATCACTTCTTCCTCTCTGACAAGCAGTTTCAATTCGCTATTTGCATTTGAGGTTTGGTCCAAGAGAATCAGACATATGGACTTTTGGTCATGTAGTGTATATATCGTGAATCGCCCATAAGTCTGAAAAAAAAAAGATATCATTTTTAGGCCATATCGCCCAGGAGAGGGGATGGGGTGGAGGGAGGGATGAGGTGGAAGGAGGGGTGAGGTGGATGGATCAAGGAGGATTGATCAAGGAGGGCAGCCAGGCCAGATGAGGCTGTGCTTCGGAATGTCGTCACTGTGACAACAAGCCCCTGGGGGAGCCCTGGGCAGGGTGTGACTCTGCAACTCCAGGTACAACTTCAGCTACAGTAGCTACAGGTATCTGACTCATCAATCTCTCTACAGCAATGAGTTCACTGCATCCTCCAATGAAACATTATGTCATCATCGCTATGTTCATAGCAAATTATCATCCCACAGACAATCATCCTGCACTAAAGAGAACGCCCGGCCCAAAACTAGAAAAACATATTCAACCATCCCCAAGAGCACATGTAAAAAAGGAACCACAAATCATATCCTGGTGACATTTGACATGAGTGACCTAGTGCATGACTGTTTGAGGCAAGCAGCACCAGAAGCAGCAGAGTCACGACAGTGTGTCCTCAACTTCCCCAGCAGACTAGCTGGTGTGACACAGAAGCACACTGTCCCTCCTCACTGACTGTCTATTTATATCCCTCTCACACATCAGGCATCAAATCTTCCCTCATTGCAGTAGCTAGGACCGGTGTGTGTGTGTGTGCATCAGCATGTAGTCTACACATCTGTATTTTATCTATTCATTTGACATGAATGAGGTAACTAACTGAAGGACTGGCTCTGGTGTAGTTAGCAATTCATTGATCAATACAAGGGGACAGCGCTGTCAAGACAGGTGCCTTCCTTACAACTTCTGACAACAGTGCAACAATGCAATCAATGCAGCTATCCTAGCTAGCTAGCTAGTTAGTTAGTTCCTGTTTTACATAGACATCCAGACCAGCTACATCCTGGTTGAGTGGTTCACTGACATAGTTAGCTAGCTAGTTAGCTTGTCCCAAACTAGCACAGAAACAACACTTAGTAGAGCTTGCCTACCAAACTAGCGAGATAAACGGCTCCGTTAGCTAGCAGGTGTGAATGTCCATCATCTAGCTAGCAAGCTAACGTTAGCTAACAACGTCAGCTAGCCTCCATCCTTGAACAATGTCATTTCGATTCTAGGGTTAAAACCATCTAGCTACTCACGCAAATATTTATCAATATTTGTTCATATCGTTGTTCGAACAAAAACACCAGCTAAATACCCACAGACGCGGTCTCGAAATAATAATTAACAAGTCGTGACTCACCTGATTCTGTTTACAAATATGTCATTTTCTGGTCCGTCAGAGAAAAACGTTCACCGGATAGACCTGATAGTTCCTTCATTAAATGTTCCGTCTCTTGCAACTTGTGTGAGTTGGCCATGCATTCTGGAGAAGGGGTGTCCTGATTCTCAACCATTCATTTTCCACAGATCAGTTCAGAGAAATTACTGTAGAGAGTTGTCAATTCTGCAATGGCATGGGAAGAATAATTTATTCTATAAGTAATAATACAATAGTATGGTAATACTAACATGATAATTCTGGTGCAATTATAATCTCAACATGAATGGAAACAACATAATAATTATTCCACAAGTGTCTGTAATAATAATTGAGAAACTTTTGGTGAGTTGCCAAACCTTTCAGTTACTGCATCTGTGCCTAATTTATTCTGCATCCCTATGTCTCATTCTCCCTGTGTGTTTTACATGAAAATAACATTGCTTTTTCATAACTGAACATTTAATGTCCTTTTAAATGACTCCAACCCTGTTTCATACCCATTCCCCCAAAATCACACAAATTAACCTACAGTTGCTGCAAAACCAATATAATACTAATTTTGTGACTAAGGCAGATGACAGCAGCGGGGGGCCACATATCAAACTGAAAATCCTCCTACAAAGGTCATAAAGACATTTCTCTAATGACGAATCTGAGTGGAGGGGTGGAGGAAAGGGGGATGAGAAGGGAGAGAACGGAGCATATTTTTTCCTAATGGGGCAAAGCTAGCGATGCTTGAAGCTACCCAACGTCCATTGTGCTGGCCCTACAGAAATAGAAACACTAGTCTCTTTCAAGCCAGCGAGAGAAACACAATAATTATCGTGGGCTCTCTCGGCTAAATCTGCGACCTCCCCTCCCTCAGTCCCTCAGAGCCCCCCTGTACCCTTTCTATGTGCTTATTGTCTAGGCTCGTTTAAAAAATCATTCTCTAATGAAGGAGGAGGGGGCCCTGCCCGGGCTAATGTGCTCAAATATGTTCCTCTCCGGAGCATTGTTGTGGGATAATGGCTCTATGAGCCGCAGCTGTAAACTTGCAGACGCCATATTGTGCATGACCTACAGAGAGCTGCATGTGAACTCTTGCTAAATGCTATTTGTCCCAGCAAACTCTCCTCTCTTTTATTTTGTTCTGAGAGGAGAGACAATTATGGCAGTCAGCGATTGAGCCTAGCTGCCTTTGGTAGAGATGCAGGAGGAAGCAGAGAGGGACTTATAGTTGGATACGTTTTATAGCTCAATACTATAATGGATAAATGCATTTTCAAATGGGATATACAAATAAATAGAGCAATATAGTATGATAACCTCAAGGACACCATGGCATTTAACACAACTGTATAACATGTAGCACGAACTACTAATATTGAATGGTATTGGTTGCTTCCTTCGGATACTCGAAATGAATAATGTTAATTCGCCAAGTAAAGTAGAAATGCAAATTTGTCCCATATTGATTATATTTGTGGAGTACAATGTCCTGGTCAGTGACATTGTCATATTATTTGTCATCTTCTTCCAGAAAGACACAACAAACCTTTCAATCTAAGTGGATACGAGATTGACATTGCAAATAAGGTAGAGTCAACTTCAAGAACAAGACCATTTCTATCCATATCCCCTTCTAATTTTTACATCTAACAGCACTCTCTCCCTGCCTCGTTCCTTGACCTACACACTCCAGTCTCCCTCCCTCTATTTCTCTGTCTATCTCTCCCATCCATCTCCCCCTGTATTTTGATTATACCCTCCTGTACTGATGACTAAATTATGATTGGGTTTAAGGATGGCAGTGCTTTCATCTGGCCGGTGTTGTTCTGCTCTCTCCCTCTCCAACACAAAGGGCCCGCTACCTCTGCTCTGCTCGCCCGCTTTTGAAGAGTAGAGTGGCTGTTGGGTCCCCATGGAAACGGCAGCGAGGAGGCCTCTTATGTCCTATCTACCGGAGCAAGGTGTTCTCATATCAGAACAGAAACTAAGTTAAAACACAGACAGACAGACACAAAGAAAAACACAGCTCTTATCTTATAACTCTTTGGAAAGGAAGTGATTTCAGGAGAAATAGGTGCAATTTGTCTGTGTATTATGATCTGTTTTCTTTATGCTGGAACAGCATTTTTTGCCAGAATGTCTGTTTGATATGCAATGCTAAGTCCCTTAGACATCCAGTACATTTCAATCCTAGGTAAAAAGGTAAAACAGAACAATCATGTGCCATTATGTTGCCATTATACATGCTGTACCATAGGGCCTGTAAAGGGCATAGTATGTTATAATTAAGCAATAAGGCACGAAGGGGTGTGGTATATGGCCAATATACCACAGCTAAAGGCTGTTCTTACGCACGACGCAACGCGGAGTTGGCCATATACCACACCCCCTCGGGCCTTATTACTTAAATATCATTTATATAGGATATGAGAGTGAGGATTGACAAAGACTGCATTGAAAGGCAGCCCAATGTGTAGCAATAAACATTTAGGACCACAAAACGAGAGATCCTGAATGTGTTCAAAGCAAGGACTAAAACAACAGTGTCAACATGCAGTACCTGATCAAAAGTATGTGGACACCTGCTCGTCGAACATCTCATTCCAAAATCATGGGCATTTTGTTGTGTCCCCTGTTGTGTCCCCTGTAGCTCAGTTGGTAGAGCATGGCACTTGCAACTCCAGGGTTGTGGGTTCGTTTCCCACGGGGGGCCAGTATGAAAATGTATGCACTCACTAACTGTAAGTCGCTCTGGATAAGAGCGTCTGCTAAATGACTAAAATGTAATTAATATGGAGTTGGTCCCCCCTTTGCTGCTATAACAGCCTCCACTCTTATGGGAAGGCTTTCCACTAGATGTTGGAACATTGCTGCTGGGACTTGCTTACATTTAGTCACAAGAGCATTAGTGAGGTCAGGAACTGATGTTGGTTGATTAGGCCTGGCTCGCAGTCGGCGTTCCAATTCATCCCAAAGGTGTTCGATGGGCATGAGGTCAGGGCTCTATACAGGCCAGTCAAGTTCTTCCACACTGATCTCGATAAACCATTTCTGTATGGACCTTGCTTTGTACATTGTCATGCTGATACAGGATAAGGCCTTCCCCAAACTGTTGCCACAAAGTTGGAAGCACAGAATCGTTTAGAATTTCATTGTATCCTGTAGCGTTAAGATTTCCCTTCACTGGAACTAAGGGGCCTAGCCCGAACCATTATTCCTCCTCCAACAAACTTTACAGTTGGCACTATGCATTGGGGCAGGTAGCGTTCTCCTGACATCAGCCCAATGGTGGGGAGCTTTACATCACTCCAGCCGACGCTTGGCATTGCGCATGGTGAGCTTAGGCTTGTGTGCGTCTGCTCAGCCATGGAAACCCATTTTATGAAGCTCCCGACTAACAGTTATTGTGCTGACGTTGCTTCCAGAGGTGGTTTGGAACTCGGTAGTGAGTGTTGCAACTGAGGACAGAAGATTTTTTACACGCTACGCGCTTCAGCACTCGGCAGTCCCGTTCTGTGAGCTTGTGTGGCCTAGACATTTCCACTTCACAATAACAGCCCTTACAGTGGACCGGGGCAGCTCTAGCAGGGCAGAAATGACGAACTGACTTGTTGAAAAGGTGGCATCCTATGACGGTGCCACGTTGAAAGTCACTGAGCTCTTCAGTAAGGCCATTCTACTGCCGATGTTTGTCTATGGAGATTGCGGGTGTGGCTGAAATAGCCAAATCCACTACTTTTAAGGGCTGTCCACGTGCTTTTGTATATATAGTGTATAAGCACCCTGAAGAGACAGCTTCCTGTCTGGATGTAGTCTCCATAGAGATACAACTAGGGGAGAGTGGGGTGAGCTGAGTCAAAGGGTTTCTAGGAAACCATACAGAAAATATTTTGGAAGAGGTCATCATTAATTCATGGAGTCTGTGAAGGACAAAACCACATGGGAAAAGCAGTAAGCAAGTTAGGTCCAAAAAAGTATAATTAATGTATTGTGTTCTAGGTTTCATGATGCTTGTATCTAAACTAAAGTAGATCGTTTTGCGATTGTTTTGTACATCAGTTGGGGTCTCTATAAGCTACAGTATGAGGTCCTAAACCTAGCATGAAAGTGCATCCTTGTAGCTGTGTGGGTAATATAGTCAAATTGTTTGCCTTGGAATAAGTTGAGCCAATGGCCATGGGGTAAGTTGAGCCAATGGCCACCATACCCCATACAAATGACTACATTTAGTCTATTTTATGCATAATATGCATAGTATTTTTGCAACGTGTCATGCATATGAACTCAAGATCGTGAATTTGTATTGTTACAGAGCAGACATAATCATGCCCTGTGAAGGGAAGAATCCATTTGCGCAGCAACAAGGGATGAAAAAGAAATAGAGAATGACACTGAAACGGACTGAGAAAAAACATTAGCTATACATATCAAGAATCTTCTGACCAGTTTCATGGGCTTAGTAACCTTAAATGCAGAGAACTTGCCTACGAATTGGCACATCGAAACAACATCCCAGACAACTGGTAAAGAAATGGAAGGGTAAGTGATATCGAACTGAGAGATCTTTATCTGAATGTAGGCATATATTTAAGATATATAGTATACCACACCCCCATTCCATGAATTAAACTTTGACCTACCAGCACCATCATCCAGTGTCACAGGATATCAGCACCCACTTACCCCAATGCGCCTCAATTTACAGTGAGGGAAAAAAGTATTTGATCCCCTGCTGATTTTGTACGTTTGACCACTGACAAAGACATGATCAGTCTATAATTTTAATGGTAGGTTTATTTGAACAGTGAGAGACAGAATAACAACAACAAAATCCAGAAAAAGCATGTCAGAAATTTTATAAATTGATTTGCATTTTAATGAGGGAAATAAGTATTTGACCCCTCTGCAAAACATGACTTAGTACTTGGTGGCAAAACCCTTGTTGGAAATCACAGAGGTCAGACGTTTCTTGTAGTTGGACACCAGGTTTGCACACATCTCAGGAGGGATTTTGTCCCACTCCTCTTTGCAGATCTTCTCCAAGTCATTAGGGTTTCGAGGCTGACGTTTGGCAACTCGAACCTTCAGCTCCCTCCACAGATTTTCTATGGGATTAAGGTCTGGAGACTGGCTAGGCCACTCCAGGACCTTAATGTGCTTATTCTTGAGCCACTCCTTTGTTGCCTTGGCCGTGTGTTTCGGGTCATTGTCATGCTGGAATACCCATCCACGACCCATTTTCAATGCCCTGGCTGAGGGAAGGAGGTTCTCACCCAAGATTTGATGGTACATGGCCCCGTCCATCGTCCCTTTGATGCGGAGAAGTTGTCCTGTCCCCTTAGCAGAAAAACACCCCCAAAGCATAATGTTTCCACCTCCATGTTTGACAGTGGGGATGGTGTTCTTGGGGTCATAGGCAGCATTCCTCCTCCTCCAAACACGGCGAGTTGAGTTGATGCCAAAGAGCTCCATTTTGGTCTCATCTGACCACAACACTTTCACCCAGTTCTCCTCTGAATCATTCAGATGTTCATTGGCAAACTTCAGACGGGCCTGTATATGTGCTTTCTTGAGCAGGGGGACCTTGCGGGCGCTGCAGGATTTCAGTCGTTCACGGCGTAGTGTGTTACCAATTGTTTTCTTGGTGACTATGGTCCCAGCTGCTTTGAGATCATTGACAAGATCCTCCCGTGTAGTTCTGGGCTGATTCCTCACCGTTCTCATGATCATTGTAACTCCACGAGGTGAGATCTTGCATGGAGCCCCAGGCCGAGGGAGATTGACAGTCTTTTGTGTTTCTTACATTTGCGAATAATCGCACCAACTGTTGTCACCTTCTCACCAAGCTGCTTGGCGATGGTCTTGTAGCCCATGCCAGCCTTGTGTAGGTCTACAATCTTGTCCCTGACATCCTTGGAGAGCTCTTTGGTCTTGGCCATGGTGGAGAGTTTGGAATCTGATTGATTGATTGATTGCTTCTGTGGACAGGTGTCTTTTATACAGGTAACAAGCTGAGATTAGGAGCACTCCCTTTAAGAGTGTGCTCCTAATCTCAGCTCGTTACCTGTATAAAAGACACCTGGGAGCCAGAAATCTTTCTAATTGAGAGGGGGTCAAATACTTATTTCCCTTGTAGTGTCTTACAGTCCAGGATATGCTGACCGTTGCAGAAAGTGTGTTAGAGGAAAACTTGGCTCTAAGATTTTGCTGATGTTGCAAAATGGTGTAACAGATGAACTTTACTCTACTTTGCTGAAACATCTGGAAAGCATTACTAATGTTCATGGAAAGATGATATGGGGAGAGATGTGAAAAAGACTAGGGATTGGTTTTTAGAATCACACCATATTACGTCATAAATGATATAAAACCATGTCTTGAACAATAGAATAGCAGAATAGCGAATTACAGATTTTGGCTGTTGCTGTCTCCAGATATCTGCAGTATCTGTCAAATTCCGATGCTGGAACTTTTGTTATAATAAACCTTTATAAACAGAGTACAGTGTCGGCGGATTCCTTATCATTACAGCATGGACCAGCAAAGGTGTGTCTTTTAGACACTACACCCTCATTAAAATGCAAATCAATTTATAACATTTTTGACATGCGTCTTTCTGGATTTTTTTGTTGTTATTCTGTCTCTCACTGTTCAAATAAACGTACCAGTAAAATTATAGACTGATTATTTCTTTGTCAGTGGGCAAACGTACAAAATCAGCAGGGGATCAAAAACTTTTTTCCCTCACTGTACATAAGTTGTGCCAAGAGACCACTTTTTTTGAACAAGCAATGTTTTCAAAACTGTTATGTTTACATGAATTCTGATTATTTCCAGGGATACACAATATCCTGAAATATATGTAGATATCTTTGTTAGAAAGACTACTAGATTTACCTTGACGTAGGTGATGCTGAATGTAAAAAAAGGGCTCAACATAGCCCACTCTCCGCTGTAGAAAGGCTGATGTTCTATCTCTATGGTAGTCGCCTACTCGTTGACCTTGTGAATATAGACCTTTTTAGAAATCATTATTTTTTGCTGGAGGCTTTCTTTAAGACTTCCAAATAAGTTTTGGTTCACAAATACCAGCTAATGTGTTTACTCCCTCTGAGAGCTGATAGATCAAGAAGACCCACATCAACAAGCAACACGCCATGTCCTGTTGGCCCATCCATCCATCCATCCCGGTTTTGAAAATAGTAACCACTGTTCCCATTCACAGCTAATCATCCTGCTCTTTCAGTGGCACAGCCATCTATGTGGAGCCTCAGACTGGTAAATGAGACTTTCTTCTCCCGGACCAAATCCAATTACGTTGGGACAATAGTAGCAGCCCTACAGGCTTTGATACCTTTTTGGAAGCCTTGGTTCTCGCCATCTTCCATTGGATGTCCAAGTGCCTCCGTTTCCTTTATTTCCCTCTGGGTCTATCCACCCATTTCCACTTGCGCTAGGATTAACCGCGTGGATTGCATCTGGTGCAAAAAGCTAATCATGCCAAGGGTGCTCCTGACTATGTACATGTGGAAGGTGCACCACTGTAGGCCTATACTCCATGTGGACATATCATACACAGTCATCCATACAGTGCTTTATAAGGATTTGAGGGATGTTGTGCTGCAACTGATAATACATTGGATATAGCCCATTGTTATACATCTTATCTCTGCATGAAATGGAAGAAGCTATTACACCTGATAAACAATGTCACACAGATTACAATGGCACCATCTGGGGGCAAACTGTAAGAAACTTTAAAATCTTCCAAAGTATTTTTTGTAAGATCGTGGCGCTAGATAAACATCGTTTTACAACACAACATTTTTAAATGGTGTAATAGACAAGAAATACTGAACGCACAAGACCACAATTTTCTCCAAAGCCCATTTATTGAGTTAATATTCTGACCACACAGACTGTCGAGTACAAACCTACATCCCCTGGTTCTGTGTGCTTACTGGCAGATGAAGGTACATTGACACTGGTTTCTATATGAGGGGTAAGGTGTTAACATAGTAAACACACAAAGACAACAAGCAGGCTTAAAACGATCTCTTCCACAACGAGTGAGTGACGCTACTATAGCTTTGTGTGAATCAATGACACCATCAAGTCAAGACTGTCAAAAAACTCAAAACAGGCTTTCTTCTACTACAGTAGTTGTCATGGAATATATTATGGTATGACAGACCGAGGTCACTTGACATAAAACAAGGCAACAAAAGGGTACGACTACCCTCAAACTCAGGCAGGACTGTCTCCGATCACTGCTCACTGACCGACAACACCAAAGGAAATGACATCAACGCCAACTATAGGGGACCCTAGTGCAAGTTTAGAGTTTAATGAGTCTACATGAATATTCATATTGCCAAGCAACAGCAAGCAGGGGGAGAGTGGGACAGCAATGGCAAGTAGTTCAGACGGGAATGATGCATTAGCTTTAGGAGGACATCCCCTCCCCCTGGACAAGACACCTCCTTTAGCCGACAGACTGCTGGTGGTGGGAATGAATAAGTCCAGAGGGTCCTAGGTCTTCTAGAAGCTCTGGTTAGGTTCTGGGCAGACAGTCCCCCGTCAGTGGTTCAGTGTTGGCCCATAGTCCCGGGTGTCAATAGTGTGTGGGTGAAGTTGGTAGATGAGGTGATCACAGTTAGGGTTGGTTGAACATCTTGGTCTTCAGGTTCTCTGACAGTTTATCCAGGAACTCAAAGGTGTTCAGGTAGTCTGAGCGTTTGGTACTAAAAAGGGAGGAGAGGAGAAGAGTAAGATGAAGGAAAGAGAGGAGAGAAAGAAAGACAGTTGGAGTCAGTCTAGTTTCATAATCAGGTTTACTGTGTATGCATGCACGTACGTACGTACGTACAGTTGAAGTCGGAAGTTTACATACACCTTAGCCAAATACATTTAAACTCAGTTTTTCACAATTCCTGACATTTAATCCTAGTAAAAATTCCCTGTCTTAGGTCAGTTAGGATCACCACTTTATTTTAAGAATGTGAAATGTCAGAATAATAGTAGAGAGTGATTTATTTCAGCTTTTATTTCTTTCATCACATTCCCAGTGGGTCAGAAGTGTACATACACTCAATTAGTATTTGGTAGCATTGCCTTTAAATTGTGTAACTTGGGTCAAACGTTTCGGGTAGTCTTCCACAATAAGTTGGGTGAATTTTGGCCCATTCCTCCTGACAGAGCTGGTGTAACTGAGTCAGGTTTGTAGGCCTCCTTGCTCGCAAACGCTTTTTCAGTTCTGCCCACAGATTTTCTATAGGATTGAGGTCAGGGCTTTGTGATGGCCACTCCAATACCTTGACTTTGTTGTCCTTAAGCCATTTTGCCACAACTTTGGAAGTATGCTTGGGTTCATTGTCCATTTGGAAGACCCATTTGCGACCAAGCTTTAACTTCCTGACTGATGTCTTGAGATGTTGCTTCAATATATCCACATAATTTTCCATCCTCATGATGCAAATCTATTTTGTGAAGTGCACCAGTCCCTCCTGCAGCAAAGCACCCCTACAGCTTGATGCTGCCACCCCCGTGCTTCACGGTTGGGATGGTGTTCTTCGGCTTGCAAGCAACCCCCTTTTTCCTCCAAACATAACGATGGTCATTATGGCCAAACAGTTATATTTTTGTTTCATCAGACCAGAGGACATTTCTCCAAAAAGTACAATCTTTGACCCCATGTGCAGTTGCACACCGTAGTCTGGCTTTTTTATGGCGGTTTTGGAGCAGTGGCTTTTTCCTTGCTGAGCGGCCTTTCAGGTTATGTCAATATAGGACTCGTTTTACTGTGGATATAGATACTTTTGTACCTGTTTCCTCCAGCATCTTCACAAGGTCCTTTGCTGTTGTTCTGGGATTGATTTGCACTTTCGCACCAAAGTACGTTCATCTCTAGGAGACAGAACGCGTCTCCTTCCTGAGCGGTATGACGGCTGCGTGGTCCCATGGTGTTTATACTTGCATACTATTGTTTGTACAGATGAATGTGGTACCTTCAGGCATTTGGAAATTGCTCCCAAGGATGAACCAGACTTGTGGAGGTCTACAATTTTTCTTCTGAGGTCTTGGTTGATTTATTTTGATTTTCCCATGATGTCAAGCAAAGAGGCACTGAGTTTGAAGGTAGGCCTTGAAATACATCCACAGGTACACCTCCAATTGACTCAAATGATGTCAATTAGCCTATCAGAAGCTTCTAAAGCCATGACATCATTTTCTGGAATTTTCCAAGCTGTTTAAAAGGCACAGTCAACTTAGTGTATGTAACCTTCTGACCCACTGGAATTGTGATACAGTGAATTTTAAGTGAAATAATCTGTCTGTAAACAATTGTTGGAAAAATTACTTGTGTCATGCACAAAGTAGATGTCCTAACCGACTTGTCAAAACTATAGTTTGTTAACAAGACATTTGTGGGGTGGTTGAAAAACAAGTTTTAATGACTCCAATCTAAGTGTATGTAAACTTCCGACTTCAACTGTATGTGTGATACTCACTCCGCCATGCCTTTGATGCAGATAGCCAGATCCTTGGTCATAAAGCCAGCCTCGATGGTCTCGACGCAGATTACCTCCAGGGCCTCGGCAAACACACGCAGCTCTGCGTTGTCATCCAGCTTCGCCCGGTGCAGCAGCCCCCGCGACCAAGCAAAGATGGACGCTGCGCACACACACAGGACATTTCAAAACATTGAGCTCTTTTCCTAGGTCCTTGTGTTGCCTGTGTTTCTCTTAGCTGGGGTGTAATCATTAGTCCAAACATATAGAAACTGTTTTCTTGGACAAATTCAGGTAGGTCCCTCCCAGTTACGTTTCGATTAAGAAATGTTTTGCAACAGAATCGGCGTAATGAATACACCCCTGCTACATTCAGATCTACACACAGAAGGGAAAAGAGCTAGGCTAAAAGGTTTTTTAGAGCAGGCATTATCAGTCAGAGACAGAATGAAATAGAACATATATTGTATCAGTGTCTAATTTACCGATGGGGTTGGTGGATGTCTCCTTGCCCTGCTGGTGCTGTCTGTAGTGGCGCGTAACTGTGCCGTGGGCCGCCTCTGACTCTACCGTACGACCGTCAGGACAGATGAGCACACTGGTCATCATACCAAGGGACCCATAACCTGGGGGACACACAGAGACATTAAATACATCTGTCACAAAGTACTTAACAGCTAACTGGATGTAAACAACACTCAGAGCCAGTATTACCAAGACAACATAAAAGCAGCATTCTCCTTAGTGTTCTCGAACTAAAAGTCTAACTCAATTTCTATTGGGATACAGTGTCTTAGAATATTCCAGAGTACGACTGTACTAGACTGGAGTGGACTTAACTAGCTGGTCTTACCTTGGGCTACAGAGTCAGACTGGACGTCTCCGTCGTAGTTCTTGCAGGCCCAGATGAATCCTCCATCAGACTTCATGGCCTGAGCCACCATGTCATCAATCAGACGATGCTCATACCAGATCCCCTTCTGCTCAAATTTAGAGCGGTACTGCCTTCGACACACAGGAACAGGTACGAGAACAGGGTTTACACACCTAAACCTCATACTGTCTTTTCTAAAGGAGTCAGACATTGAAAATATGCATAGTAATAATAATAATAATAATAATAATAATAATATGCCATTTAGCAGACGCTTTTATCCAAAGCGACTTACAGTCATGCGTGCATACATTTTTGTGTATTGGTGGTCCCGGGGATCGAACCCACTACCTTGGCGTTACAAGCGCCGTGCTCTACCAGCTCTACCAGCGGGGCTTGTCTGCCATTGACCCATTATCATCAACCATACTTTGTATGTGACTCATGTTTCATGAGTCTTGACTACATGCTGAAAAATATATTGTCAATAGGGACAATAAAGATTTACTCGACTCAAATGTTGTCTGAGGCCAGGCAGACTTACTTCTCGTAGATCTCCTGGAAGATATCTTTGAAGCGTCCGTCGTACTTCTTGAGGATGGTGTTCTTGGTGCTGAGGTACAGAGGCCAGGCTTTTTGCAGCCCCATCTGGAAGGAGCTGTGGGCAAAGTCCCTGATGGAGCTGTCTGTGTTGTACATCCCCAGAGCCACGCCACCTGAACCTGGAAGACAGACAGACGCATCAATCTCATGAAGATACTGTCCACGCTCACATAAACACACAAGACACACTAAGACAGCCTTTTTGGAGAAGGTGCAAACAGAGCGATGGAGCGAACCTTAATCTCACCCTCTAGTTAATCAAAGTTCAATGTTTGTCTACAGTATGTGCAGGAGAGGGAGATACATGGCTGATTTATAACTCAGAGTTAAAATCAGATAACGGCGTTCTCGTATTGTAATATTTACACTGCAAGCATATATAAAGATAGCCTATGGTGCCAGCCTGTGTATGTCATATGGGGCGGCAGGTAGCTTAGATATGGGGCGGCAGGTAGCTTTGGTAAGAGTGTTGTGCCAGTAACTGAAAGGTCACTGGTTCTAATCCCCGAGCTGACTAGGTGAAAAATCTGTCGATGTGCCCTTAAGCAAGGCACTTAACCTTAATTGCTCCTGTAAGTCGCTCTGGATAAGAGCGTCTGCTAAATGACTAAAATGTTTAAAAAATACAATATTATATACGGGACACAATCTATACTGGACATTATTTCCCTTACATTTTAAGATTGATTTTTCATCGACAAGTAAACGTGGTTTTACCTTCAAAATCATGGACAACAAAGTTCATTGGCTCCCCAGTCTTGGGTGTGAATTTCATCTCCAGTCTCCCAGGTCCAGGTACCACAAAGTCGGTGGCCTTGTACTGCAAAGGGGGAGAGAGGGAGAGGTCATAGATGTAACAGACAAGGGCTCTATCTAGTGGAGAAAAACAGAAGTGCAATCCCTGTCTGGGGCAACCAGGCACTGGACTACTGTTCACTGGGTAGATGACAGTAACCTGTAATCTTGGAATAGATGACAGGTTACATTGCTGTTAGAGAGCTGAAATACAGATATGTCTGTCCAAAATGAAACATTGTTCTGAGTGGCTTCAACCAATCAGGAGTGTGGATGCAACCAAAAAAGCAATCCGAAATAGCACTGTAATATAATATAAAAAACATGTATCCTGCTTATCAATCATCCAGGCCATACAGTGACGTGATTCTCAAATACAGTAACCAACCAAAAGGTCAAGTTCCCACCTAATTGGAGTTAAAGCGCATTGACTATGGCATGGTGCCATGTAGAGGTTTGATTGTTCTCTAGCTGCAGTACAGTATGAATGACGTAGCACTTTGAGATGTGGAGCCAGTGTGTCAACACATGGTCTAAAGGCCAACGCATCCATTTAATCAGTGACTGACAGAGCCTTCAGTGACAACACCATTCCCCCACCTGCCCATCTGTCTCTCTGTGAGCAGGCCCAACAACCACATCTCTAGTCTGCATGAAGTTAACATGTGATCAACTTGATACTGTACAATATCACCCTTAACGTGTTAAAAGAGACGGGGTACCACTAACACATTGCTTCATTTACCTATGGCGTAGCATAGCATCCATCCTTTCTCTCGAGGTAATCAGATTCAAGGAAGTGAGGGAGGAAGGGCCTAGAGAGAAACCTAGAGAGCCAATCATTAAGGGGGCATAAATACGTTTTGATGAATGGTTAGTAAGGGTTCTACTGCTGAAGGGTTCGTAAAAGGTTACCTGGTCTCCGTGGGCGTGCCTGCCAATGATGATGGGTTTGACCCAGCCGGGCACCAGGCGGGGGATGTTCTTACAGATGATGGGCTCCCTGAACACGGTGCCTCCCAGGATGTTACGGATGGTCCCGTTGGGCGAGCGCCACATCTGCTTCAGCTTGAACTCCTCCATCCGGTTTTCGTCCGGCGTGATGGTAGCACACTTAATGCCCACATTGTAGCGTCGCGTTGCCTCCGCCGCCTCAACCGTCACCTTGTCGTCCGTGGCGTTGCGGTTCTCCATGCCCAGGTCGTAGCTGAGGAAAGGGCAGGGAGGGTAGCAGGGGAGAGGCGCAGGGAGGGGGGAAATGAGCGGCAGGGAGGAAGGAGGAGAATTGTTACCTTTAGGGTTCATGGGAGGACAAATGCTATGAAAAGTGTGTGGGCCTGTGAAACCAATCTCTGGGACATATTCTTCGTATTAAAGTTGGCTTTATTCTGATTCTAACATGTTTAATGCTGATACATTTACTGTGTGTTTTTGTTTGATGTCATTTAGCCTTCTATAATAAAGTCAGTGGGGATTCCCAATCCAAAGCCTACCTCTGATGACTGAACCACCTGATCAGGGAGTCCCCTACTCTATCAGGTCTAACACAGAGCCACTCTGTAGCAAGCAGCACGGGACACAGCAAACAACAAAACCTTCCTGTTTCAAATGCAGCAGGAATTAAACACTTGCAAAAAGTAGAATGTGTTTGTGTCAAACAGAGCAACATTCAATCAGTGTGAAATTATGTAAATCAGATAGTGTCGTCACCATAGAGTAAGCTTGGTGAGAGGCTGAACCAGAAATAGTATAGAAGATGCTAACATGTGAACAAAGAGGCCAGTCTTCGCAGGCTGCTGCTGCGTGACTGAACTAATGAATTTCTCCTCTGAAAGACCCAACACATCCTAGCAGGCGATGGGGGTGCTCTGGATTTCCACTAGTTACCGCAAGCACAAAGTCAAAATTGGCTAGATTGTAAAATATTTGCCTTTTTGGTCTTAAATTTAAGGTTAGGCATAAGGTTAGTAGTGTGGTTAAGGTTGTTTAAAACTTGATTTTAAGAAGAGAAATGGTATAAATAGGTGCGGTTTATGACTTTGTGGCTGTGGTAGCTAGTGACAACTGACGCCCTACTCCTGGTGGCATTGAGCTATTAGAGTTTGTGCTATTAGTTCATATAAACAACGTATTATTTCTACATACAGTACAATAGTTAATGAGAGACTGGGTTGTCTGCTCACACAAACTACAACAATGCAAGAAGCAAGACTGGTTGATTGATTTAACTAACACTAAATTGAAAATCCCCCCACAAATTCACAACTAAATGTGTGCACTACACTCATATGTCCAAAAAGACAAGACTAAGCATAAATACCTATACATTTCCTTGTAGGCCTTTCCTTGCGGAAACTGGGTATTGTTTAACAACCTTTCACCCAGTTTCTCCCTCCCCTCCCCTTAGCCCAGTACTACAACAATGTGCTGCTCCACAGACATAGGTCAGATCAGAGATATTAGGATGCAGACAACCACAGGTTAGATGTGCAACTCAACGTAATTGGGAAATCAGCACATCTGAGACTGTGTGATACAGCACTACAGGCTTTGTGTAATGGTGTGAGCTGGAGATAAGCTGCTGCGCCTCCTGAGGGGGGTGTGCACTGTGGTTGACCAAGATGAACCATCCTCTCCACCCACATCCCCCACCACACCAAATGCATTCCTAAGACTTGTAAAACGAATGAGGGTGCCCTACAGACAGAAACAGCAGGAATAACACAAACCTGCAAGAAAAAAAAACTCAAGCTATCCTTCTCGCTTGACCAACTTCATAGATGCCAATAATTTGATTCATTTTTGAATTACTGGAGAAAATTAAAAAAAACATCCCTGGACATTTGTAATAAACATGACCACAGAGGTCAGGTCATGGGTAATCACTTCCGCCCAAATGCGCGAAGAGTCTGCTGGACCAACGTGTCAAACTTTACCTTTGTTAGCCAATACAGAAAGCCCGGGAGAAACTCCCGGCGCATAGGCATCAGCTTATTCTACCAACCAATCATCTCCCACAACACCTTCCCCCTAACCCTCCCCCGTACAATAGCACACCACAAGCACACAGAGCCACGCCTCAGTCGTGTGATTCGCTAAAATTAAATGACAAATAGTTTACTCATTAAAGTCACTCCCATAGAATTCTAATGGCCACTCCCACTAAGACCAGCTTTGAATCATTGATGTACCAGGCTTATTATGTGCTGTGCGCAATAGCCTGGGGACAAGGTTAGGTCATGGGTTTGGAACACTGGGAGGTGTGTATTTTCACTATGACTAAGGCTACGTGGTCCTGTTGGTTATAGAATAACTATTACAACATATCATGTTGCATCAATACTGAAAATATTGTGAAAGAAGTAAGAACTTCTAAGCTCTTAACACAGACCTTATGCATTTTGCCTTTAACTGGCAGTTCTCAAAAACATCAAAAGTTTCTAACTGTTTTAAGACAGAACTGAAAAACTAATGTACAATTGTGATAATCACAGCGCTGCAGCCAATGTTGTGTGTGTGTTTAATATCAGTCCACAGTCTGAAGGTCTAGCGTAAAAAGAGGAGTGGACTGGAGCATAGGACTTGAACAGTTCGAATTTGACAGACCAGAGTTGTACATCTTGGAAAGCATTCGTTCTGGTTTGTACTCTATCAACCACGCCACATCTAGATCAACTAGTCTGCTGACGTCATGTGATCAGATTGTCTGGGGGTTTGGGTAATACACTGCTCTATAAAAAACAGCTAAACCTAGGAACAAACTGGTCCTCAGAATTTGAATAAGCATTTGTCTTTTCAAAAACGGTCAATTATTATGCAAGTCCCTTAGATCTGGGCAGCACCTCTCTCTTCTACCGAACACTGGAAACACGTGCTGAACAGACATCAAACACAGGATAACATGAGAGTACAATAAAGAAGCCGTTGCACAATAATATGCATTGACAACTAACACACCTGTCCTTGGTGATATCGTGCTAGTGTCAAGGGTTAGTGCAGTGCACAGCTATGGTCAGCATTTCAACATCACGTCTTACAGAATCTTTAGACAGACATATATTGAATAGAAAAGACATGCTTGTCTATCATGTAGATTCAGAACACTGATACGACTCCGCTCTATTCATTCCAGTTCTGTTATATTTTCTATATATTTAATGTATAGGAAATGTGTCGAAACTGGGAGGGACTACCTGAACTTGTCCAATAAGAAGTGCTCATTTTCATTGCAAAATGTGAAGTATAAAGTAATCCTTCTACTCCCCCCTCCCCCACCCCCCCATAAAAAAACAGAAAAAAAAAAACAGGTGGTTGTCCCACTGGCTATCATAAGTTGAATGCACCAATTTGTAAGTCGGTCTGGATAAGAGCGTCTGCTAAATGATGTAAATGTAATACAGTCCCTGGTGTATCAGCAGGTTTAAGTCACCTGTGCAGGTCCATCTCCAGGTAGGGGAAGATGAGCTTCTCCTTAATGAGCTCCCAGATTACTCTGGTCATCTCATCCCCCTGCATCTCCACCACCGACCCTGCCTTGATCTTCTGGGACATCCTGGAACCTGGGGGAGGGAAAGTTGTGTGAAGTTGTGTGTGTGTGGGGGGGAAGGCAGCAGAACAAGAAAGTGGCAACTGGCAAGCCTTCTGAACATGGAAGTTATTTCAGCAGTGATACAGTCAAGGCCATTTCCCCTGGTCTAAAGTACATACAAATTGAATAAACTTCATTTATAACTGGAACTGCAAGTTACTAGACCAGTGAGTCAGCATTTTTATTCTATGAACGCAGTTTACTCCATTTGGTTAAACTGGGACAGTCTCAAAAGACATTCCAACCTCTAGTTTTACAAGTCTAACAACTTCACCTCAACCAGAATTAGTTTCAAATCAAATTTTATTGTGGGTTTTAGCACTTTTTGCCCATTTCTCAAAACTGAAAATGGATACCCTACATTAGCTACAAGCAATATCAAGGCAAGAAACCTTGAGATAAAATGTATCCAATCAACAAGGCATTATTGGTGCTACAGTTTTTAATCGATACATTGCTTCTTCTGAAAACTGACCAAATAAAAGCGTTTAGGCACAATATGCCTACGCTTGAAAAGCATAACCTTGTAGCAGATATTATGAGTGCCTACCTTCGTTTTCTAACAGAACCACAGTCTGCGGGTAATAGTTGAGGCGGTAGAGCGTCTTGTTCTACACCAACTGGTTTTACAAGGCTGCGACTACTATCTGCGGGAGGAGAGGCGCGGTTCCATATAAATTGACGAGTCAACCTGGAGAGAGTTCGATTACACCGAACTGGGGTAAACAGGGCTTTTGCCCGTCACCAGGCAAAAGCGGTGAGGGAGGAGAGCCTGGCTCAAATCGAGTTTGACAGGGCCATAATGTCAACAAAACAGCATGATGAATCGTTCAGAAACATAAAAAAATTATTTTCTATTAAATAAATGCTACACATTTCTAGGTAGTTTTCCTTGGAAGGCAGATATAGCGATATACATGTTTTTATAATGAGCAAAACTTTTGCATGTAAAAACACTGGCCTACAAAGAACTACGTCATTTTTGTTTTCAGCCGACTTAATCGTCGGCTTTGACCGGTGAACCCGGCTCACCCTCGGTAGCCAGCCCGGTTTCAAAACGAATGTAATCAATGCTAAACCGGGTTTGCACGGGGAATTAATCGAATCCCCTTCTGGTTAGCGCAAGCGCAAGTGAACCAATCAGGGGAAATGTCAAAACCTAAACCAGAGACGTTTTTGTTCTCAATGAAATAATGTATTAAGGAGACCAGACCCAGCTGCTATTGCATTGGTGTCTATAGGAGAAACACCCAGTTAAGTAGACTGAAACTGAAAATAAATTTTAATGGTAAACGGCCTTAGTTCACTATCTTCATTTATCCACCAGTTTTGCCTAAACCAGCCAATAGCGTTATCCCACACAGCTACAGGAGGGTGTTTATGGGCGGGTAGCTGTTTTTTTTTTTAAAGAGGGTTGTTTGTGCTACGCGGCGGTCTCAATTGCACTGCGCTAATCCTTTTATTTTATTTTTTATCATCTATCAGTTAATGTTAAATTATTAGGAAATGCAGATGATTTAGATTTTCCCAAACAAATCTATTTAAACACACTAACCTAGGCTATCACAATTCTGGCGTTCCTACTTTATCGCCGTGTGTAATCGTCGTCTCTGCAGCTTTTTGGACATAGAAAGTTAATTGAGAAGGTGGCCTCATTAATGCACAATTGTGAAAACGTATGATCATACATATGTATGCCTACAATTATGCCAGTCGCTTTCAATGTTTTGATCAGGTCGATGTTGCTACAGCACGGTGGGCTTCTTTTTAAAGTGAAACGTTGTGCAACACATTTCTACACGAGCATTATGGTGCTGTGCCGTTGGTGATTTGGCAATGTGATCATAAACTTAAAGAAAACACCCAGGCCACAGTGATGTAGCAACATCGGTCTGATCAAAATACAGTGTACAAAACATTAGGAACAACTTCCTAATATGGAGTTGCACCCTCTTTTGCACTCAGAACAGCCTCAATTCGTCGGGGCATGGACTCTACAAGGTGTCGAAAGCATTCCACAGGGATGCTGGCCCATGTTGAGTCCAATACTTCCCACAGTTGTGTCAAGTTGGTTGGAGGTCCTTTGGGTGGAGAAGCATTCTTGATACACACAGGAAACTGTTGAGCATGAGAAACCCAGCAGCGTTGCAGTTCTTGACACAAACCGGATCGCCTGGCACCTACTACATACCCCATTCATAGGCACTTAAATATTTGTCATGCCCAGTCACCCTCTCAATTGCACACATACACAATCCATGTCGAAAGGCTTAAAAATCCTTATTCAACCTGTCTCCTCCCCTTCATCTACACTGATTGAAGTAGATTTAACAAGTGACACCAATAAGGGATCATAGCTTTCACCTGGTCAGTCTATGTTATGGAAAGAGCAGGTGTCCTTAATGTTTTGTACACTCAGTGTGTATATATACACACACACTGAACAGAAATATAAATGCAACATATAAAGTGTTGGTTTCATGAGCTGAAAAAAAAGATCCCAGAAATGTTCCATATGCACAAAAAGCTTATATATCTAAAATGTGATTGAGCATTTCTACTTTGCCAAGATAATCCATCCAACAGTCAGGTGTGGCATATCAAGAAGCTGATTAAACAGCATGATCATTACACAAGTGCACCTTCTGCTGGGGACAATAAAAGGCCACTCTAAAATGTGCAGATTAATCACACAACACAATGCCACAGATCTCTCAAGTTGAGGGAGTGTGCAATTGGCCAAAGCTGTTGCCAGAGAATTGAATGTTCATTTCTCTACCATAAGCCACCTTCAACGTCGTTTTAGAAAATTTGGCAGTACATCCAACCGGCCTCACAAATGCAGACCACGTGTAACCACGCCAGCCCAGGACCTCCACATCCGGACAGCTGATGAAACCGGGTTTGTACAACCAAAGAATTTCTGCACACACTCATCCTCACTAGCGTCTTGACCTGACTGTAGTTCGGCATCGTAACCGACTTCAGTGGGCAAATGCTCCCCTTCGATGTCCACTGGAACGCTGGAGAAGTGTGCTCTTCACGGATGAATCCCGGTTTCAACTGTACCAGGCAGATATGTGGGTGAGCGGTTTGCTGATGTCAACGTTGTGAACAGAGTGCCCCATGGTGGCGGTGGGGTTATGGTATGGGCAGGCATAAGCTACGGACAACGAACACAATTGCATTTTATCAATGGCAATTTGAATGCACAGTTACCATGACGAGATCCTGAGGCCCATTGTCATGCCATTCATCCGCCACCATTACCTCATGTTTCAGCATGATAATGCACAGCCCCATGTCGCAAGGATCTGTACACAATTCCTGGAAGCTGAAAATGTTCCAGTTCTTCCATGGCCTGCATACTTACCAGACATGTCACTGTTACGGATACGTGGTCCTCTGTAGCTCAATTGGTAGAGCATGGCGCTTGTAACGCCAGGGTAGTGGGTTCGATCCCCGGGACCACCCATACGTAAAAATGTATGCACACATGACTGTAAGTCGCTTTGGATAAAAGCGTCTGCTAAATGGCATACAGGTATCCTGTATGTGTTTTTGTGTTTTCCCTCTCCTTCTGCCCTAATCACAGGTGTCCTTTGTGTTCCTGATTGGTGGTCGTTGGGGTGTCCCACCTGTCCGACATCCGTTTATCTGCTGATTGCTGAGGTGGACCAATCAGTGGATATTCCTCTGCATTGCACCACCTGTTTCTGGTTTTTCACTCACATCACACATCGTATTGTTTTAAAAGCCAGTCAGTTGTGTTTGCTGACAGAGACTCTTTTTGTTTGTGAGTATGGATACTGTGGTGTCCTGTTTTTTGTGTACTCAATCATTTGCTGGTTACTCTATATGGTAACTATGTTGTGTGTTCCTGGGAAAGGGGGGATTTAGCAAGTTGCCCTTGGGCACACATTACCCGTAGAAAGAACATTGTCTAAAAACACTAGTTAGACCTGAGCGGACTACCCACTGTATTTTTGTATGGTTAGCAGTAGCTTAGCGGTTCTTGAGGCAGGCAAGATCAGTTTAGGGGTTTTTGACATGATTGTTTTATTCCTTGGGTCCTGCTCAGCCCTTTTTCCCCAAACCTTTACCGTGTGTTCATAATAAACATTTTGTGTTTGACGGTAGCTTATGGTTGTCGTGTATTTTTGTTCTCACTGTTTCCGTGTCACTATTCTAATTTGCATGAGTTATGTTACGGGTCTCTTTTCCATCCACCCTAGACTTTTAAAGCCACGGGGTTCGTAACAGTCACCCATTGAGCATGTTTGGGATGCTCTGGATTGATGTGTACGACAGCATGTTCCAGTTCTCGCCAATATCCAGCAACTTAGCACAGCCATTGAAGAGGAGTGGGACAACTTTCCACATGCCACAATCAACAGCCTGATCAACTCTATGCGAAGAAGATGTGTCGCACTGCATGAGGCAAATGGTGGTCACACCAGATACTGACAGGTTTTCTGATCTACGCCCCTACCTTTTAAGGTATCTGAACAACAGATGCATATCTGAATTCCCAGTAATGTGAAATCCATAGATTAGGGCCTATTTTTTTTTTTTTTATTGACTGATTTCCTTATATGAACTGTAACTCGGTCAAATCTTAATTGTTGCATTTCTATTCTATCTATATATATATATATAAATATATATACACTCAGCAAAAATAGAAGCATCCCTTTTTCAGGACCCTGTCTTTCAAAGATAATTCGTAAAAATCCAAATAACTTCACAGATCTTCATTGTAAAGGGTTTAAACACTGTTTCCCATGCTTGTTCAATGAACCATAAACAATGAATGAACATGCACCTGTGGAACGGTCGTTAAGATACTAACAGCTTACAGACGGTAGGCAATTAAGGTCACAGTTATGAAAACTTAGGACACTAAAGAGGCCTTTCTACTGACTCTGAAAAACACAAAAAGAAAGATGCCCAGGGTCCCTGCTCATCTGCATGAACGTGCCTTAGGCATGCTGCAAGGAGGCATGAGGACTGCAGATGTGGCCAGGGCAATAAATTGCAATGTCCGTACTGTGAGACACCTAAGACAGCGCTACAGGGAGACAGGACGGACAGCTGATCGTCCTAGCAGTGGCAGACCATGTGTAACAACACCTGCACAGGATCGGTACATCCGAACATCACACCTGCAGGACAGGTACAGGATGGCAACAACAACTGCCCGAGTTACACCAGGAATGCACAATCCCTCCATCAGTGCTCAGACTGTCCGCAATAGGCTGAGAGAGGCTGGACTGAGGGCTTGTAGGCCTGTTCTAAGGCAGGTCCTCACCAGACATCACCGGCAACAACGTTGCCTATGGGCACAAACCCACCGTCGCTGGACCAGACAAGACTGGCAAAAAGTGCTCTTCACGGACGAGTCGTGGTTTTGTCTCACCAGGGGTGATGGTCGGATTCGCGTTTATCGTCAAAGGAATGAGCGTTACACCGAGGCCTGTACTCTGGAGCGGGATCGATTTGGAGGTGGAGGGTCCGTCATGGTATGTGGCAGTGTGTCACAGCATCATCGGACTGAGCATGTTGCCATTGCAGGCAATCTCAACGCTGTGTGTGACAGGGAAGACATCCTCCTCCCTCATGTGGTACCCTTCCTGCAGGCTCATCCTGACATGACCCTCCAGCATGACAATGCCACCAGCCATACTGCTCGTTCTATGCATGATTTCCTGCAAGACAGGAATGTCAGTGTTCTGCCATGGCCAGCGAAGAGCCCGGATCTCAATCCCATTGAGCATGTCTGGGACCTTTTGGATCGGAGGGTGAGGGCTAGGGCCATTCCCCCCAGAAATGTCCGGGAACTTGCAGGTGCCTTGGTGGAAGAGTGGGGTAACATCTCACAGCAAGAACTGGCAAATCTGGTGCAGTCCATGAGGAGGAGATGCACTGCAGTACTTAATGCAGCTGGTGGCCACACCAGATACTGACTGTTACTTTTGATTTTGTGACACATTATTCAATTTCTGTCAGTCACATGTCTGTGGTACTTGTTCAGTTTATGTCTCAGTTGTTGAATCTTGTTATGTTCATACAAATATTTACACATGTTAAGTTTGCTGAAAATAAACGCAATTGACAGTGAGAGGATGTTTCTTTTTTGCTGAGTTTATATACAGTGCATTCGGAAAGTATTCAGACCCACATTTTGTTACATTACAGCCTTATTCCAAAATTGATGAAATAAATAAAAATCCTCATCAATCTACACACAATACCCCATCATGACAGAGTGAAAACAGGATGGTATACATTTTTGCAAATGTATTACAAATAAAACACAGCAATACCTTATTTACATAAGTATTCAGACCCTTCTCTATGAGACTCGAAATTGAGCTCAGGCGCATCCTTTTTCCATTGAGTCCACCTGTGGTAAATTCAATTGATTGGACAAGATATGGAAAGGCACACCCCTGTCTATATAAGGTCCCACAGTTGACAGTGCATGTCAGAGCAAAAACCAAGCCATGAGGTCGAAGGAATTGTCCATAGAGCTCCGAGGCAGGATTGTGTCGAAGGCACAGATCTGGGGAAGGGTACCAAAACATTTTTGCAGCATTGAAGGTCCCCAAGAACACAGTGGCCTCCATCATTCTTAAATGGAAGACGTTTGGAACCACCAAGACTCTTCCTAGAGCTGGCCGCCCGGCCAAACTGAGCAAGCGGGGGAGAAGGACCTTGTTCAGGGAGGTGACCAAGAACCCGATGGTCACACTGACAGAGCTCCAGAGTTCCTCTGTGGAGATGGAAGAACCTTCCAGATGGACAACCATCTCTGTAGCACTCCACCAATCAGGCCTTTATGGTAATAGCCAGACGGAAGCCACTCCTCAGTAAAAGGCAAAAGGCACCTCAGACCACGAGAAACAAGATTCTCTGGTCTGATGAAACCAAGATTGAACTCTTTGGCCTGAATACCAAGCGTCACGTCTGGAGGAAACCTGGCACCATCCCTACGGTGAAGCATGGTGGTGGCAGCATCATGCTGTGGGGATGTTTTTCAGCGGCAGGGACTGGGAGACTAGTCAGGATCGAGGAAAAGATGAACGGAGCAAAGTACAGAGAGATCCTTGATGAAAACCTGCTCCAGAGCGCTCAGCACCTCAGATTGGGGTGAAGGTTCACCTTCCAACAGGACAACGACCCTAAGCAAACAGCCAAGGCAACGCAGGAGTGGTTCGGGCCAAGTCTCTGAATGTCCTTGAGTGGCCTAGCCAGAGCCCGGACTTGAACCTCATCGAACATCTCTGAAGAGTTTGGACAAGCCTACTCAGTCCAGGGTTTTTCTTTATTTTGACAGCTTTGCAAGAGTGTGCAAAGCTGTCATCAAGGGAAAGGGTGGCTACTTTGAAGAATCTAAAATCTAAAATATATTTTGATTTGTTTAACACTTTTTTGGTTACTACATGATTCCATATGTGTTATTTCATAGTTTTGATGTCTTCACTATTATTCTACAATGTAGAAAATAGTAAAAAAATATATACACAGTGCCTTCGGAAAGTATTCAGACCCCTTGACCTTTTCCACATTTTATTACGTTACAGCCGTATTCTAAAATGTATTCAATTGTTTTTTCCCCCTCATCAATCTACACACAATACCCCATAATGACAGAGCAAAAACACGTTTTTATAAATTTTTGCAAATGTTAAAAATAATAAACTTAAATATTACTTACATAAGTATTCATTTGTTGAAGCACCTTTGGCAGCGATTACAGCTTCGAGTCTTCTTGGGTATGAAGCTACAAGTTTGGCACATCTGTATTTTGGGAGTTTCTCCCATTCCTCTCTGCAGATCCTCTCAAGCTCTGTCAGGTTGGATGGGGAGCATCGCTGCACAGCTATTTTCAGGTCTCTCCAGAGATGTTCGATCGGGTTCAAGTCCGGGCTCTGGCTGGGCCACTCAAGGACATTCAGAGACTTGTCTTGGCAGTGTGCTTAGGGTCGTTGTCCTGTTGGAAGGTGAACCTTCACCCCAGTCTGAGGTCCTGAGCACTCTAGAGCAGGTTTTCATCAAGGATCTCTCTGTACTACCCATCTTTCCCTCGATCCTGACTAGTCTCCCAGTCATTGCAACTGAAAAACACCCCCACAGCATGATGCTGCCACCACCATGCTTCACCGTATGGATGGTATTGGACAGGTGATGAGCGGTGCCTGGTTTCCTCCAGACGTGACGCTTGGCATTCAGGCCAAAGAGTTCAATCTTGGTTTCATCAGACCAGAGAATTTTGTTTCTCATGGTCTGAGAGTCCTTTAGGTGCCTTTTGGCAAACTCCAAGCATACAGTAATGTTTATTTTACTGAGGAGTGGCTTCCGTCTGACCACTACCATAAAGGCCTGATTGGTGGAGTGCTACAGAGATGGTTGTCCATCTGGAAGTGACCATCGGGTTCTTGGTCACCTCCCTGACCCCTTCTCCCCCGATTGCTCAGTTTGGCCGGGCGGCCAGCTCTAGGAGGAGTCTTGGTGGTTCCAAACTTCTTCAATTTAAGAATGATGGAGGCCACTGTGTTCTTGAGGACCTTCAATGCTGCAGAAATGTTTTGGTACCCTTCCCCAGATCTGTGCCTCAACACAATCCTGTCTCTGAGCTCTACAGACAATTCCTTCGACCTCATGGCTTGGTTTTTGCTCTGACATGCACTGTCAACTGTGGAACCTCTTATAGACAGGTGTGTGCCTTTCCAAATCATGTCCAAAACAACTGAATTTACCACAGGTGGACTCCAATCAAGTTGTAGAAACATCTCAAGAATGATCAATGGAAACAGGATGCACCTTAGCTCAATTACAAGTCTCATAGCAAAAGGTCTGAATACTTCTGTAAATAAGGTATTTCTGTTCTTTATTTTTAATAAATGTGCAAAACTTTCTACAAACATGTTTTCGTTTTGTCATTATGGGGTATTCTATGTAGACTGCTGAGGATGTAAAAAAATAAAATCCATTTTAGAATAAGGCTGTAAAGTAACAACATTTTGAAAAAGTCAAGGGGTCTGAATACTTTCCGAAGGCACTGTACCTCCTCTCAGTCGACAACAGTCTTCTAATGGCTATATGAAATGTTGTCCCCTCAATTAACTCCACACTGTAATAAGCTAATTGCCAATGTCAGGCTGGGTCTGTAGCTCTATTTGGCATATCCCATATATTTAAAAAAAAATATGATTTGAAGAAGTTTGCTGGCAAGCTTGTAAAGTGGCGAATTAAAGTAGCCTCTTCTGCTAGCTATCTTACAAACTTGCTCAATTTCGAATAACGTTTCAACTTTATCTAACCTATAGTTTATTATCATATAACTTTGGCTTCACATATTTGAATTAAATAATAAACTTTGCTTGCTTTAATACATTGAAAAATAACTTGCTTATTGGTAGGCTAAATTACTTGCAACTTGCAAGTTGGTCAACCACCATCCTCTTGTGTCCTCATGCTGGAATGGGAGTTGGTTTTTGAATCGGAATAGCTGTTAAATTTTGAATTGATCCAAATGGTTCCCCTTTTTTTTTATGTAAGAGCTTTTATTAAACACATTATTTCCTTTTGCTTCTATGTAGGATTTAGTTTGCAACAGCACAGGTTTGTATGAACTTTGCTGTTTGCCACTCAGACCTTGGCAACAATGTTGCAAAATATGAATTAGTTCTTTTTTTATGGGCCTACAAATAAAGACGTAATTTAGCGGTAAAAATGAATGACCATTGAATGTGGCATGATCACAACCAGTCATGATGCCATCTGATTGTCAAACAAATCACTTCAAAAAGTAAGCTACCTGTTCATGTTCCTCCACTCCAAAATAATCCAAACAGTGCAATTCATGTAGGCTATACTCGGGCCATTTGATGAATGGAAATAGACATTTGTTTACAAAACCTCAAAATGGGTGTATAATGACATTCGGGGATTGCAATTGATTAGGCCTACATTAATTGATGCGTCTTGCTGACAAATTGACCTTTTTTGTAGCCTGAAAAATCCGGACACCTGAAATGGGGTTGAAACTGTCCCGGGAAAAACGGGAAAATGACCCTAAATGACTGTACATGGTCAATCCGATATCTGAAATGGCCGTACAGTATTTACTGCGATGCAGCCTCTGCAGACGTCTGGGATTTTATACTTCTTGCATTTTGTGAAGCACAGCAGAGCTATTGTGAAGTAAGTTGTCAAGGAAGTGAGTTTGTGTTTATACTGGACCTCCCGCACCCACCCACCTACGGTCAACCAATCATGTCAATGCAGAGCTATAGGCTACGGAGCGCTCTGCTTTGTTACAACAGTTGAAAGGCCCACAAGGATGTGGGACAGAGTTTGATTTGGCCTCTGCATGACTCCGGGGCTCAGCAATTGCGTCACACCCTCCATATGAAGCCTCCGACCACATTGTCATATCAAGCATAAATTGGCTTTTACACACAAGGTCAATTTACTAGACTAAGCTACAATGTGTAGGCCTATTACCATGAACTTCGAATAGGCCTACCCGTAGCCAGTGATGTAGTGGTAAAAAGACAAAATTGGGTGGGTAAACTCGCCCGTCGCGGTGAAAAAAGTAACGCTCCCTATACTCAATGCATTTTTCTGAAAAAGGTGGGTATACTGCGTTTAGTTGCGTTTACACTCCACTAGGCCTGCACCACTGCCGGTAGCCTGCCCTCTCAGCGGAGGCAATTTTACACACACGAACACACACATAACAGGTAGCCTACATTGAATATAATACACGAGTTGAATCAAAACATGTTTGCACCGTAGTTCATGAGTTGTCCATAATTCATGACTTGAATGCTTGGAGTCTTCACAGATCGTGTGACATAAAACACTACCTTTCTGTCTTTATATTCATTACATTTATGAGTGTTATTTGTAATTATTAAGCATTTAACAATTGAATTAGAACATTGAACTTAAACCCTGTAAGATTCCTGGATCTTGGAGATCTCGGAAAATGCACTGCAGCCTAAGTTAACTATGCCTACGTAACATTTAATTGTTTCGCTGTGAAAACAGTTTTCATGGACACACAAATCCAAATAATGTAGACCTATCAAATGCTTCTAACCGAAAGAGTGACCTATAGGCTGGATTGGATGCGCATTGGTGTCTAGCTGTTGGCTAGTTGTCTAGTGATATTATAGACCATCATCAACTGATCCAGGAAAGAAAACAAATGGTCTACTTCTTGTGGCCACGGAGAACACCAATACCCGCACGCACCTGAAAAACAAAGCAATGAGCGCTCTAACAGCTGACTGACAACAGCAAACAATGTTAAATCAACAGATAAATCTAATGCATTGGAATAAATAAATGCTATTTTTTATCAAAGTCGCATGGCAAACAAATGGCAAAAATGAGCTAGTACAATGTAAATGTACACTGCTCAAAAAAATAAAGGGAACACTTAAACAACACAATGTAACTCCAAGTCAATCACACTTCTGTGAATCAAACTGTCCATTTAGGAAGCAACACTGATTGACAATACATTTCACATGCTGTTGTGCAAATGGAATAGACAACAGGTGGAAATTATAGGCAATTAGCAAGACACCCCCAATAAAGAAGTGGTTCTGCAGGTGGTGACCACAGACCACTTCTCAGTTCCTATGCTTCCTGGCTGATGTTTTGGTCACTTTTGAATGCTGGCGGTGCTTTCACTCTAGTGGTAGCATGAGACGGAGTCTACAACCCACACAAGTGGCTCAGGTAGTGCAGCTCATCCAGGATGGCACATAAATGCGAGCTGTGGCAAGAAGGTTTGCTGTGTCTGTCAGCGTAGTGTCCAGAGCATGGAGGCGCTACCAGGAGACAGGCCAGTACATCAGGAGACGTGGAGGAGGCCGTAGGAGGGCAACAACCCAGCACCAGGACCGCTACCTCCGCCTTTGTGCAAGGAGGAGCAGGAGGAGCACTGCCAGAGTCCTGCAAAATGACCTCCAGCAGGCCACAAATGTGCATGTGTCTGCTCAAACGGTTAGAAACAGACTCCATGAGGGTGGTATGAGGGCCCGACGTCCACAGGTGGGGGTTGTGCTTACAGTCCAACACCGTGCAGGACGTTTGGCATTTGCCAGAGAACACCAAGATTGGCAAATTCGCCACTGGCGCCCTGTGCTCTTCACAGATGAAAGCAGGTTCACACTGAGCACGTGACAGACGTGACAGAGTCTGGAGACGCCGTGGAGAACGTTCTGCTGCCTGCAACATCCTCCAGCATGACCGGTTTGGCGGTGGGTCAGTCATGGTGTGGGGTGGCATTTCTTCGCCAGAGGTAGCCTGACTGCCATTAGGTACCGAGATGAGATCCTTAGACCCCTTGTGAGACTATATGCTGGTGCGGTTGGCCCTGGGTTCCTCCTAATGCAAGACAATGCTAGACCTCATGTGGCTGGAGTGTGTCAGCAGTTCCTGCAAGAGGAAGGCATTGATGCTATGGACTGGCCCGCCCGTTCCCCAGACCTGAATCCTATTGAGCACATCTGGGACATCATGTCCCGCTCCATCCACCAACGCCACGTTGCACCACAGACTGTCCAGGAGTTGGCGGATGCTTTAGTCCAGGTCTGGGAGGAGATCCCTCAGGAGACCATCCGCCACCTCATCAGGAGCATGCCCAGGCGTTGTAGGGAGGTCATACAGGCACGTGGAGGCCACATACACTACTGAGCCTCATTTTGACTTGTTTTAAGGACATTACATCAAAGTTGGATCAGCCTGTAGTGTGGTTTTCCACTTTAATTTTGAGGGTGACTCCAAATCCAGACCTCCATGGGGTTGATACATTTGATTTCCATTGATAATTTTTGTGTGATTTTGTTGTCAGCACATTCAACTATGTAAAGAAAAAAGTATTTAATAAGATGATTTCATTCATTCAGATCTAGAATGTGTTGTTTAAGTGTTCCCTTTATTTTTTTTAGCAGTGTATTTAAAGGAGCTCAGCTGAGGCCAAATTCAGCACTATTGAGTGGACAGCACAGTGGACAGGGAGACGATTTTGGCATGACAGAGTGGTGGGGGTGTTCGTTTCATTTGAAAGCTTTTATTTTCATATTTACCACTGCATTTTAAACAAATAGGAGAATGGTTAAATTAGCATTATTTAGAGACCCCTCAAAGTTGGACTTTTGTTGCATTTAGGGGAGCTAATGACTCATTCAGGGGAGCTGAGTCCCCCCTGGCTTTCCCGTAATTCGCACCCTGCCTATATAAGCTTATTTAGTAAAGGGTTCTTTAATCTCTTCAAAAGAACCAAAGGGTACTATAGGTCTTTAGGAACCATTATTTCTATATGGTCGATATATAGAGGGGGTTCAGTGTCGAGGTTGTTGAGCAAATAATCTATTGGATAAATAACTCAAAATAAGTCAATATGCCTGGGTAGTGCACGAAAATAATAATTACATTTATAAAGGTTAGTACTCAGGCCATAAGAAAATGAGAACAACTTGGCCAGAAGATGGCAGGATGTCACTTATCAAACTTTAGGCTACTAGCAGAAAGGCAGCCTCTGGAGGACCGTTGAGGATTTTCAGTCCTTGGAAATGTGTTTTCTCAGCCTGCCTTTCTCTATAGCAGGGGTCTCCAACAGGTAGGCTAGATCTCGAGCTACCACCAGCATAGCTCGCAGCCCACCAATGAGTAGATCGCCAAGCAATTCTGAAAGTAAGCTTCATGCATTTTTTTATTTGTTCCATCGAAAGCTGTCATAAACATAAAGCTCCATGCTACTATCCAATCAAAGCCACATTGACATTATTCATCCCCGGTTAGCCACTATTTGCTTAAAAAGTCAGATGTAGCCTAACACAATATCTGCCAATTAATTTCAAGCAATATTGCTTTGTCTGTTGTCTGTATGGTGCCCGCGTTTGTTTATCACTCCATGTAGCCAGTTAGCAATGCTAATGATAACCATATTGTGGGTAGACAGAAAGACTTTCTCCAATAACCTTCTCAATTAAATGTTAACTGCAAAGTAGGCTTACCTGACAGAACTATACTGAACAAAAATATAAACACAACATGTAAAGTGTTGGTCCCATGTTCCATGAGCTGAAATAAAATATCCCAGAAATGTTTCATATGAACAAAAAGCTTAACTCTCTCAAATTGTGTGCACAAATGTGTTTACATCCCTCTTAGTGAGCATTTCACCATTGCCAAGATAATCCATCCACCTGACAGGTGTGGCATATCAAGAAGCTGATTAAACAGCATGATCATTACACAGCTGCACCTTGTGCTGGGGACAATAAAAGGCCACTCCATTGAAATTACAGGTTGTAACGCAACAAAATAGGAAAAACGCCAAGGGGGATGAATACTTTTGGAAGGCACTGTATATTGACACATCTCTTGTACACCAAGGACCCGGGGAGGATTTGCAGGGTAGAGGAGAAGAGAAGAATGTGCCTAGGCCTATTTAAAAGTTACAACAACATGTTTGTAATGAATACTCTGAGAAAAAGGTGTAGATTCACACGCTGAGCGTGGCAGGTGTTTATTTCGCCTTTGCAAAAGGCAGTAATCGTGGTCACAGGCAGGCAATGGTCATTCACAGGTAGGCAAACAGGCAGGATAGTCAAAAACTAGGACTGAAGGCTATAACTGGTTCTCACAAACGAGCTAGGAAAAGGCTTAATTGAGTCAAAACGAACAATACCTCACAAGCACAAACAGAATGAACTGAACTAAATAAAGAGCTAATGAGACCAGGTGAGTAACTAACACAGGTGAAATCAATGAACAAAAATGAAAGACAGGACTACTACGTTCAAGAACACAAAGAAACAGGGCTACGTTCAAGAACACAAGGTTGACTAAGAAAATAAATACAGAACCTTACAATGTTTCATTTTTTAAAAGTAGCTCTCAAGCTAGAAAAGGTTGGAGACCCCTACTCTATAGGCTACTAAGGCTAATGGCGCAATACTAAAACATAAAACAAATCGAATTACTTCTCAAGGGAAGTGTGTTGGACTGAACAAACGGTGTGCTTATTCATTGATGATGAACCTTCTGCAGTCCATGCCCTTTACGCAGTTCTGAATGTACCCTATTCACTCCCACACAAACAGCCTTGGCTAGAGAGCAGAGGAGGCACCACAACATTCTCAAAACACGACGAGAACGCGAGGAACATGTCAAAAGCTTTCAACTCTGCAACATATGTTGTAGCAATGGAGTTCTCCCCAGAGAAAACATAATTGGGTTTTCGTTTCTCAGTGAACAAGTTTTGTAGGGCTATTGTTTATGTGTTATTGTATGTTGGGTGACAGGTAAAATTTGATTTCTGAATCGCTGACCCGCTCCCTTGAAGCACAGCCACTGTCACTATAGCAACTGCGACAGCTGTTTGGCCTATCCGCGCCAATTATTGAGTTTTAGGCTGACTTGTTTAAACAGAAATTTGATTTGTTCCTGGACATTGCCTATATTTTCGGATTATGGAGGGAGTTTGAGATATAGCATATTACAACAGTGGATCTCCTTTATTTTGTTGAAAAGCGGGATCTTGTAGCCTAGCTACTATTGTCAAACCCCCATCCTATCCCCAAAGGAAAGTCTGTGGGCATCACATGGGATCGTCACCCCTGCCAAGCCTCCAATGTACCCAGGAGCATTGGTCTCTGGAACTATAGACCCCAAATATCACGTGACATGACATCTGCTCGCAGTAGTAACCAAGAGAAACAAAGCAACTGCAAGGAGGAGGAGAGCGCGCGCTCTATTGCTTACCGCGGAGGAGGAGCTTGTCTCCGGAGTTCAGTTCACAGCATCAGTACCGAAACTTGCGCTGTCCTTACCCTGCGCTGTTTCTTCTAGACAAAAAGAATAATAATCTAAGCTATTTATAGCTGGTAATCTATAGCTAAAGGCTGGTGCCAGATTTGGGTTCTCCAAGACCGGGTATGCGCGTTTCCTTTTGAAGGATATGGTCACAACCCCGGTCTCAAAGTGGAGCCACGCACATCTCGGATCGGCGCGCTCCTCCAGGGGCTAGGATGCGCGCCCGGAACGTCAAGGTTCTTTCCCGGGTTTGGGTCTGAACAGGAATCCACTGCCCCGGGGCGCCGAGGCAGGAGGACCCAGTCGACCCGTACCAGGATGCCGGTGATGAGAGGTCTGCTGGCTCCGCAGAACACCTTCCTGGACACCATCGCCACCCGCTTCGATGGCACCCGTAAGTAACCAACCTCCAGGTCATAAAGCCGTATAGGTCGCCTAAAAGCCTCTACTGTTTTTAACTTTCAGGGCTTGCTTTATAGCCTACCCAGTAATATCTTAGTGACAAAGCACCGGTCTCCACACTGAAAGGATTGCTCCACTGAAATCAATTTGATTGGTGTGTTTCCACGCAGGAAACGGACATTTCCATTCTACTTTCATTTCCATTTATTGACAGTATATGCCTATTCATCCCATTTGTGCGTTAAAGCATTGTCTTTACCGTGTTATTATAATCGATAGCTGATGTTTTCTTAAATTGGCTTTAGCAAAAAGTTTGCATATTGTTTTGTGTGCTTTCTTGGTTCAGTGGTTTCTGTCCGGCGCACAACTGAGCTCCGCATGCTTGAAGGGGTCATTGTAGTCTATAATAAACACATCGTATTATAACCCTTTCTCTGCCTACTATTGTAGCCTACGGGGTGCATGTTGGTGCTGTCATCTTCAGGACAGGAATACCGGTTTACTTAACGGAGGAATAAACACACATGTTCTTCGTTGGTGTTTTAACCAGAACGGGGGAATGCCCTTTCTTTATTTTCGCACATGCGCAGTCATACATCTCTCATAGGGCATGACTGTACCAGTGTAAGAACACAATTTAATAACATATTAGTCTATATGTTAACAGTGCATAATAATACACAGCAAATGCAGTTATTGCTACATCGGGACATGACTGATTTAGACATCACATTCAGAAATCCGCATAAAACAATTTCCAAGTTTACAATTGTGCACGTGGATAGATCGGGCTTGATTCTTAAGTGTCGGGGTAATTGAGCGCACCTGCTATGTTTAACTGCAATACTGCAGTCCATTGTTTAATACTGCACTGGCTGCTAATGTCCATCTACCACCTTTCACCTCAGCTGTCTCCAACCTAGCTCTCGAAAACCCTTCTCCATATTTAGGGTTTACAGCGCTTACATTCGCTCACTGATGGGGCCACGTGAACTACAATTCCAACGCGGTGTTTTAAGGTTTAGAAACGTCAATAATCATCAAATCAAATTGTATTTGTCACATGCGCGGAAAAAAACAGGTGTAGACCTTACAGTGAAATGCTTACTTACAAGCCCTTAACCAACAATGCAGTTTTAAGAAAAATGAGTGTAAAGAAAATATAGATAAGTAAAAAATAAAAAACGAACTAATTAAAGAGCTGCAGTAAGATAACAGTAGCTAGGCTATAAACAGGGGGTGACTGGTACAGAGTCAATGTGGGGGCAACAGGTTAGTCGAGGTAATTGAGGTAATATGTACATGTAGGTGGAGTTAAAGTGACTATGCATAGATAATAAACAGAGAGTGGCAGCGGGGGGTAGTCCAGGTAAATTTGATTAGCTGTTCAGGCTTGCGGGTAGAAGCTGTTAAGAAGCCTTTTGGATCTAGACTTGGCGCTCAGGTACGCTTGCCGTCTGGTAGCAGAGAGAACAGTCTATGACTAGGGTGGCTGGAGTCTTTGACAACTTTTAGGGCCTTCCTCTGACACCGTCTGGTATAGAGGTCCTGGATGGCAGGAAGCTTGGCCCCAGTGATGTACTGGGCCGTACGAACTACCCTCTGTAGTGCCTTGCAGTCAGAGGCCGAGCAGTTGCCATACCAGGCAGTGATGCAATTAGTCAGGATGCTCTCGATGGTGCAGCTCCTGAGGGGGAATAGGCTTTGTCGGGCACCACACGGCCAGGTCTGACCTCCTCCCTATAGGCTGTCTCATGTTGTGTCGTCGACAAACTTAATGATGGTGTTGGAGTCGTGCCTGGCCATGCAGTCATGGGTGAACAGGGAGTACAGGAGGGGACTGAGCATGCACCCCTGAGGGGCCCCGTGTTGAGGATCAGCATGGCAGATGTGTTGTTACCTACCCTTACCACCTGGGGGAGGCCCGTCAGGAAGTCCAGGATCCAGTTGCAGAGGGAGGTGTTTAGTCCCAGGGTCTTTAGGTTAGTGATGAGCTTTGAGGGCACCATGGTGTTGAATACTGAGCTGTAGTCAATGAAAAGCATTCTCACGTAGGTGTTCCTTTTGTCCAGGTGGGAACGGGCAGTGTGGAGTGCAATAGAGATTGCATCATCTGTGGATCTGTTGGGGCGGTATGCAAATTGGAGTGGGTCTAGGGTGTCTGGGATAATGGTGTTGATGTGAGCCATGACCAGCCTTTCAAAGCACTTCATGGTTACAGACGTGAGTGCTACGGGTCTGTAGTCATTTAGGCAGGTTACCTTAGGGTTCTTGGACACAGGGACTATGGTGGTCTGCTTGAAACATGTTGGTATTACAGACTCAGTCAGGGACAGGTTGAAAATGTCAGTGAAGACACTTGCAAGTTGGTCAGCGCATGCTCGGAGTACACATCCTGGTAATCCGTCTTGTGAATGTTGACCTGTTTAAAGGTCTTACTCACATCAGCTACGGAGAGCGTGATCACACAGTCGTCCGGAACAGCTGATGCTCTCATGCATGCTTCAGTGTTGCTTGCTTCAAAGCGAGCATAGAAGTAATTTAGCTCGTCTGGTAGGCTTGTGTCACTGGGCAGCTCGCGGCTGTGCTTCCATTTGTAGTCTGTAATAGTTTGCAAGCCCTGCCACATCCAACGAGCGTAGTACGATTCAATCTTAGTCCTGTATTGACGCTTTGCCTCTTTGATGGTTCGTCGGAGGGCATAGCGGGATTTCTTATAAGCGTCCGGGTTAGAGTCTCACTCCTTGAAAGCGGCAGCTCTACCCTTTAGCTCAGTGCGGATGTTGCCCCAACCATGGCTTCTGGTTGGGGTATGTACGTACGGTCACTGTGAGGACGACGTCATCGATGCACTTATTGATGAAGCCAGTGACTGATGTGGTGTACTCCTGAATGCCATCAGAAGAATCCCGGAACATATTCCAGTCTGTGCTAGCAAAACAGTCCTGTAGCTTAGCATCTGCGTCATCTGACCACTTTTTTTTATTGACCGAGTCACTGGTGCTTCCTGCTTTCGTTTTTGCCTGTAAGCAGGGATCAGGAGGATAGAATTATGGTCAGATTTGCCAAATGGAGGGCGAGGAAGAGTTTTGTACGCGTCTCTGTGTGTGGAGTAAAGGTGGTCTAGAGTTTTTTTCCCTCTGGTTGCACATTTAACATGCTGGTAGAAATTAGGTAAAACAGATTTAAGTTTCCCTGCATTAAAGTCCCCGGCCACTAGGAGCGCCGCCTCTGGATGAGCGTTTTCCTGTTTGCTTATGGCCTTATACAGCTCATTGAGTGCGGTCTTAGTGCCAGCATCGGTTTGTGTTGGTAAATAGACAGCAACGAAAAATATAGATGAAAACTCTCTTGGTAATTAGTGTGGTCTACAGCTTATCATGAGATACTCTACCTCAGGCGAGCAAAACCTAGAGACTTCCTTAATATTTGATTTTGTGCACCAGCTGTTGTTTACAAATATATACAGACCGCCACCCTTTGTCTTACCGGAGGCGGCTGTTCTATCCTGCCGATGCAGTGTAAACCCCGCCAGCTGTATGTTATCCATGTTGTCGTTCAGCCATGACTCGGTGAAACATAAGATTTAGCCTCCTGTAGCTCAGTTGGTAGAGCATGGCGCTTGCAACACCAGGGTTGTGGGTTCGATTCCCATGGGGGGCCAGTATGAAAAATGTATGCACTCACTAACTGTAAGTCGCTCTGGATAAGAGCGTCTGCTAAATGACTAAAATGAAAAAATTACAGTTATTAATGTCCCGTTGGTAGGATATTCGTGATCGTAGCTCGTCTATTTTGTTATCCAACGATTGTACGTTAGCTAATAGGACTGATAGTAGAGGCAGGTTACCTATTCGCCGTCGGATCCTTACAAGGCACCCCGACCTACGTCCCCAATATCTCTGTCTCTTTCTCCTGCGAATGACAGGGCCTTGTCGGGTGTCTGAAGTAAATCTTTCAGTCCGACTCGTTAAATAAAAAATATTTGTCCTGTACAAGGTGAGTAATCGCTGTCCTGATATCCAGAAGCTCTTTTCGGTCATAAGAGACGGTTGCAGAAACATGATGCACAAAATAAGTTGCAAATAACGCAAAAAAACCTGCACAATTGGTTAGGAGCCCGAAAACGGCAGCCATCTACTCCAGCGCCATCGCTTTCAAACCGGTTTTCAAAACATATGCTGATATGCCCCTTATCTTTCATATTAGCGAGAAAGAGTCTTTCAAATAAATAATATGCACTCACTGTAGCAGTTTTGCACAGATCCACAAGCTGTGTGTGCCTCCAGTTGATGACCTACACTTCCTCCCCAGTTACACTAATACACACACAGGTGTTCGGAGCATGCTAGATAGCTAATTAGCACAGGTGGCCATGCATGTCTTCCATCTGTCTTCCATAAACAAGTGCCGCAACGTGGAGATATGGCCATGTGGGAACACTAACGCTAACCCTATAAAGGTGTGTATCAATTGAACATTTTGTTAAAAATATATATATATATCGCTGATATGAAAGATAAGATCCTTATGCTTCCAAAACCATACCGCAAGCAATGCGTGTTCGTGTTCAGACCAAGTGTCAGGGCTCTTAACAAAACTCCCCCTTACAGAAGATGCCTTTATCCAGTGACTCTTATGTGTAGTGTAATGGAACTGAGAGTCATGGTCAAGGGCTATCTCCAACCTTTATGTGATTTGATCAGAAAATAATTGTTGATGTTGTTTTATAGCTGCATATTTCTAATTCAGTAAAGCAGTAAACACTTTGTATCTGAAAGGGCGAGTTTCAAAAGGTTTTAGGGCACATGCCGGGGAAGTGGGGGGTCGAGTTCCAAGCAGGGCTGCTTGAGCCTTGTGTGTCTCTCTGTGTTTTGATCCATTGTGATTAGGGTTGAATGGCGGGAACCTGGTTACCGAGATTTACTGGGATTTACCGCCCAAAACCACTCCCTTTTGCCGGGATAAATAACTGCTATAAACCGGTAAATTATAAATTATTTATATGAACAGCATGGTGTGAAATGGAACAGTTAAATTATATGCAATGTCTAAATCTGGCTTCTCTATGGCCTCTGCATGATGAATCATCAACGCTTAGGGTGGGGACAGACACCCCATCTCAGTATTGAGCGCAGTTCACAATGCATGTAGATCTCATCATCACTTTTTTTTCTTGTGACAGGTAGGCCTGCATTTGCTGCAGCATAACCTAAGCTACAGTAATATAAAGACCGAATGCGCGTCTAATTTACTCATCTCCATCTGGGTTTTGGGGGTCACCTTATTTTTGAATTGTGAAGATTATTCATTTTAAATTGCAGCTGCAGAGTTTTTAAAAAGCCTATCACTCGAGTATTGTTGCTTTAAATCAGTGCATGCGCGAGCAGTCTCACAGTCTTTCTCTCTTTCCATCTGTATCTGTATTTGTATTTGTATTTATTATAGATCCTGGGGTCCAGCAAAATTAAGGCAGTTATACAATTTAAAAAACATTGCAATACATTCACTTCACAACACACTGTGCGGCCTCTGCATCAACTCCATTCAAATTGCATCCAAAATAGAAAATCCTGTTCTAGATTGATATATAGTGCATTCGGAAAGTATTCAGACCCCTTGAGTTTTTTCACATTTTGTTAAGTTACAGCCTTATTCTAAAATTGATGATATTATTTTTTTCCCTCATCAATCTACACACAATACCCCATAATGACAAAGCGAAAACAGGTTTTTAGAATTTTTTGCAAATTTATAATAAAAACAGAAAAACCTTATTTACATAAGTGTTCAGACCCTTTGCTATGAGACTCGAAATTGAGCTCAGGTGCATCCTGTTTCCATTGATCATCCTTGAGATGCTTCTACAACTTCATTGGAGTCCACCTGTGGTAAATTCAATTGATTGGACATGATTTGGAAAGGCACACACCTGTCTATATAAGGTCCCACAGTTGACAGTGCATGTCAGAGCAAAAACAAGCCATGTCGAAGGAATTGTCCGTAGAGCGCCGAGACAGGATTGTGTCGAGGCACAGATCTGGGGAAGGGTACCAAAAAATTTCTGCAGCATTGAAGGTCCCCAAGAACACAGTGGCCTCCATCATTCTTAAATGGAAGAAGTTTGGAACCACCAAGACTCTTCCTAGAGCTGGCCGCCCGGCCAAACTGAGCAATCGGGGGAGAAGGGCCTGGGTCAGGGAGGTGACCAAGAATCTGACAGAGCTCCAGAGTTCCTCTGTGGAAATGGGAGAACCTTCCAGAAGGACAACCATCTCTGCAGCATTCCACCAATCAGGCCTTTATGGTAGAGTGGCCAGATGGAAGCCACTCCTCAGTAAAAGGCACATGACAGCCCGCTTGGAGTGCCAAAAGGCACCTAAAAGACTCAGCATCATGCTGTCGTGATGTTTTTCAGCGGCAGGGACTGGGAGACTAGTCAGGATCAAGGGAAAGATGAACGGAGCAAAGTACAGAGAGATCCTTGATGAAAATCTGCTCCAGAGTGCTCAGGACGTCAGACTGGGGCGAAGGTTCACCTTCCAACAGGACAATGACCCTAAGCACACAGCCAAGACAACGCAGGAGTGGCTTCGGGACAAGTATCTGAATGTCCTTGAGTGGCCCAGCCAGAGCCCGGACTTGAACCAGATCGAAGGTGCTTCAACAAAATACTGAGTAAAGGGTCTGAATACTTATGCAAATGTAATATTGAAGTTTATTTTTATTTTTAATACACTTGCAAAAATTTATAAAACCTGTTTTTGCTTTTTCATTATGGGGTATTGTGTGTAGATTGATGAGGGAAAAAAAACATTTAATCCATTTTACTTTACGAATGCACTGTATATAGCCCTCACCTAATATTGGCACCCTTGGTAAATATGAGCAAAACGGGCTGTGAAAAAAATGTTTTTATTGTTTATCCTCTTGGTCTTTCATTCAAAATATTCACAAAAATCTAACCTTTAATTAAAGTAAAATAATTGAAAGAAAAAATAAATTATTATCATAAAACAAATATTTTTCTCAAGTATGTGTGCAACAATTATTGGCACCCCTTCATTCAATACTTTGTGCAACCTCCTTTGCCAAGATAACAGCTCTGAGTCTTCTCCTATAATGCGTAACTCCTATAAACCGTTCCTCCATACAGAATCTCTCCAGATCCTTCAGATTCCGAGGTCCACGCTGATGGACTCTCCTCTTCAGCTCATCCCAAAGGTTTTCTATGAGGTTTAGGTCAGGGAACTGGGATGGCCATGGCCAAACCTTGATTCTGTGGTCAGTGAACCATTTTTGTGTTGATTTTGAGGTGTGCTTTGGATCATTGTCCTGCTGGAAGATCCAACCACGGCCCAGTTTAAGCTTCCTAGCAGAGGCAGTCAGGTTTTTGATGTAATATCTGCTGGTACTTGATGGAGTCCATGATACCATGTATCCTAACAAGGTGTCCAGGGCCTTTGGTAGAAAACATCAAAGATCCACCACCATACCTCACAGTGGGGATGAGGTACTTTTCTGCATGGCTTTCTTTCTGTCTACGCCAAACCCACCTCTGATGTTTGTTTCCAAAAAGCTATATTTTGGTCTCATCTGACCATAGAACCCGGTCCCATTGAAAGTTCCATTAACGTTTGGCAAACTGTAGGCGCTTGAGTTTGTTGTTTGATGACAGTAAAGGCTTTTTTATGGCAACCCTCCCAAACAACTTGTGGTTATGTAGGTGGCGTCTGATCGTAGTTTTGCAGACTTTCTGCCCCCAAGACCCAACTAACGTCTGCAATTCTCCAGCTGTGATCCTTTGAGATTTTTTGGCCACTCGAACAATCCTCCTCACTGTGCGTGGGGTCAATATAGACACATGTCCTCTTCCAGGCCAATTGTTAACATCTCCAGTTGCTTTAAACTTTTTAATTATTGCACTGATAGTGGAAATGGTCATTTTCAACCGTTGAGCTATTTTCCTATAGCCATTTCCTGATTTGTGCAGCTCAACAACCTTTTGTGGAAAAATATGTTTTTCATTTATTTCACTTTATTTTTATTTTTATTATACTTCAATTAAAGGTTCGATTTGAGATAATATTTTGAATGAAAGACCAAGAGGATAAATAGCAAAGAAAAAAGATTCACAGCCCGGTTTGCCCAATATTAGTGGAGGGCACTGTAGATGTCCTAGCCTACCTCTTTCAGGTAATACACTCAATGCAGTATTAGCCTTATATTTAGCTAATTCATGATGGGTTATGCATAATAAGCTTCTAACTTATAGCCTCTGTCTCTTGCGCAATACGCACACACCTGTGCTCCGCTGGCCTCTCTTTAGAAAACGCTCATTAGCTCTTGGAGTCTCATGCAGGAAAAACTAGACTAGAATAGCTTGCTGGAAATGATTTTTATTGCATTTCTAATACCGATAGACTATTCAAAGCTCTTGTTTGCTGAATGTTAAATACAGCAGCCAATAGAACTCAGGGGTAGTTTGAAAGAAGAGCAAATGCACGATGGCAGTAGGCTATAGCAGTTATTTATTCAGACCCATAACCATTCAATCTTCTTGAGGAGAAGTGAAAGCCTTCTGCATCTAATTCTAGTCCTATATTATTCAAGGATGTCATTAGAATGATGAAGATAAGGACAACGAAATGTACAGTATTTGATTTAACTGTTGAAAACGAGGAAGGAATGAAGCAACTTTGTAGGCCGTAGGTCATGCACCAGAATCACATGTTCTCTCCCTGCTTTATCATGGTTTGAACGATGTCCGTAATTCCAGTCCATATAAAACAGTATAATACAATACAGTACAGTTCACACTCAAAAATATTAGCCTACTGGAGCTAGTTTCATTTATTTACCCAAGAGAGCATATAGCTAGCTACATCTATGGGCTTTTATGTTTTTCTGTTGTGCGTAATGTGCAGTAGCCTATATCATATACACTGAACAAAAATATAAATGCAACATGTAAAATGTTGGTCCCATGTTCCATGAGATGAAATAAAAGATCCCAGAAATGTCCCATACGCACAAAAATCGTATTTCTCTAAAATGTTGTGCACAAATTTGTTTGCATCTCTCCTTAGTGTTTATACTTGCGTACTATTGTTTGTACAGATGAACGTGGTACCTTCAGCCGTTTGGAAATTGCTCCCAAGGATGAACCAGACTTGTGGAGGTCTACAATTTATTTTCTGAGGTCTTGGCTGATTTCTTTTGATTTTCCCATGATGTCAAGCAAAGAGGCACTGAGTTTGAAGGTAGGCCTTGAAATAGATTTTCAGGTACACCTCCAATTGACTCAACTGATGTCAATTAGCCTATCAGAAGCTTCTAAAGCCATGACATCATTTTCTAGAATTTTCCAAGCTGTTTAAAGGCACAGTCAATTTAGTGTATGTAAACGTCTGACCCACTGGAATTGTGATACAGTGAATTATAAGTGAAATAATCTGTCTGTAAACAATTGTTGGAAAAATTACTTGTGTCATGCACAAAGTAGATGTCCTAACCGACTTGCCAAAACTATAGTTTGTTAACAAGAAATTTGTGGAGTGGTTGAAAAACAAGTTTCAATGACTCCAACGTAAGTGTATGTAAACTTCAGACTTCAACTGTATATGCTTTTGAATGACACTTCTGGTTTTGGCGGGAAATACCGGGTTACCCGGAAGAAAATTGATTTATTCTCTGGATGGAATTTTTGTAAAATAACGGCAAAACATTCTACCCTAATTGTGATGGAGTTTCCATAGTGACAGTCTGTGAGTTGCGTAAGAGAGTGTTCCCCTAAACCATTTGTGTGTGACAGCTTGATAAAAGCGCTATCTGACGCCGGTGTGAACACGCCGAGAGGCAGATCCAATCTCATCCATTCCAACAATCCGTCCTCACCCTCCCTCTCCCATTCCTCACCCTCTCCTCTTCTCACCCTCCCCTCTCCCATTCCTCACCCTCTCCTCTCCTCACCCTCTCCTCTCCTCATGCTCCCCTCTCCAAAACCTCACCATCTCCTCTCCTCACCCTCTCCTCACCCTCTCCTCACCCTCTCCTCTCCTCATCCTCTAGAGTCTAGAGGAAGATAAGAGCAGATGCTCAAGGCACACTCACTTTAGCTCATCTTACTACCACTTTGGATTGATGTGGAATAAGTCTTCAGATGCTGGTGGGAATTGTTGCTCTCTTAACTAATCCTGTCATGAGGTTTTTTCATTTAGTTGAAAACCTTAATGTGGCTCTTCAGCAGATAGTGTATGATTAAGTCACGGCTTTATAAAGGAAAATTGTGTGGAACACAATCATACATAGATATAGGCAGTCGGGATAATCTGTTATTGAACGCTGCAGTGTGTGTGTGTGTGCGCGCTTCACCTGTCAATCAATGGACTTTCTTGACATTTCCTCTGGTCACCCATGCATATTAGCCTACTAATTGTCTGTAATTATTTATATTATTTTCTCTGTCATAGGCATGAGGGCATTGTGTATGACTCCAAGAGCGCTCTCCTTTGAAAACTAAATTAAAGAGCCAAAACAGTCCTTGGTCTTTCTTGAGAGCAGGCAAGATGCCGACTTTATAGTACCCAACTTTATACAAACCGTTTAGCCTAATTAACTTGGCACCCTCTAGTCCTCAGTCCTCAGTGCTGGAGCCGCTTCAACAGTTTGACTGTAGTCCAACCCAACCAAGTGACTCAAGTATCCACCAGAACTCAGAACCAGACAGAACTCAGAACGCAAGAAGCCCCTCCAACTTCCAACGACTATACACTACCGGTCAAACGTTTTTGAATATGTGTTATTTCATAGTTTTGATGTCTTCACTATTATTCTACAATATAGAAAATAGTAAAAATAAAGAAAAACCCTTGAATGAGTGGGTGTTCTAAAACCTTTGACCGGTCGAGTATATCCAGATTAACGAATGCTGGCTCATCCAACAGAGATCCATCCACACATGTTCTTTCACAGAGCCATCCACACACATTATTTCCAACTATCCTGCATCCAAATGAACTCTGCTCATCAAGAAGAGGTCCACTCAATTTCTCCTCTGAGATCTACAAAAACACAGGCCTTTTTTTCTTTATTTTTTCTATTTGCAGTATTCGTTTGCTGTTCACACTAATTACCCACCTCCAGCAATCTAAGTGCAGTCATTGTAATTAACTCCCATGGATGTCAAGGATTCATTGCGACCTCTCTGTGTTGTCAGACATGGGACAGGGATCTGTCGAGTGTCGGAACCAGAGCGTTTGAACAAAGCATCTGCGGAGCTAAATATAAAGCCATTTTGTTCTTGCATCTCGCTGTTGCCTGCGACAAACAAACACGCAAAGCTTTGTGTTTTATAAACAGTCTGACAAAGAGATACAGAGAAACACATTTCCCACTGGGCACAGATGTCAATTCAACTTCAATTCCAGGCTGGTCCAATGTAATTTCATGGATATGACGTGGACACAACGTTGATTCAACAACTGTGTGCCCAGTGGGTTCCTTCTAAAGCTCTCATTGAGAGAGAGAGAGAGAGAGAGAGAGAGAGAGAGAGAGAGAGAGAGAGAGAGAGAGAGAGAGAGAGAGAGAGAGAGAGAGAGAGAGAGAGAGAGAGAGAGAGAGAGAGAGAGAGAGAGAGAGAGAGAGAGAGAGAGAGAGAGAGAGAGAGAGAGAGAGAGAGAGAGAGAGAGAGAGAGAGAGAGAGAGAGAGAGAGAGAGAGAGAGAGAGAGAGAGAGAGAGAGAGAGAGAGAGAGAGAGAGAGAGAGAGAGAGAGAGAGAGAGAGAGAGAGAGAGAGAGAGAGAGAGAGAGAGAGAGACGACTAGAGTTTAGTTTTGTCCCAGTCTGGATGTGTCCCAAATAGTGCTCATAGGCTGCTGTTTTAAGTAACCTTCCCTAAGATCTGAAGACTTGCGTTGCCTACCAGAGTTAAATGTCTAGGCTTTAGCTCAGCATGGTAACACAGTCTAGTGGTGCACAGGGCACAGAAGACTCAAGGTTCAAACAGTCAACTGACTGCCATGTTCCAGATTCACAAGAAGGTTAATCCACCTTATGTCTTTATCTTAACACTGTAGGAGATGCTGTGTGGCCTAAGGACCACTGCCGCCCCATGTCTAGTCACATCACACGCCTGTCTCCCCAGTGTCACACCTTCAACCTGAATCATACTTCTGGAAACATGATGCTGATGCTCTTATTTATAGGCCCCCTCTCGGGATGACGGATGTTATTACTTTTCCTAAGTTGGCTGAACCTTCTTTCTCCCCTCTCGGTATGATGCATGCAGTTTACCACCACGCTCTGGTATACAACAACAGGCCAAGTGTCAGAGCCTCTGTCTGCATTTCATGGTGTGGTTACACATCACCCACTCTCACATCCCACGTCTCTACCACCACCACCACTACCACCACCACTACCACCACCACTACTACCACTACCACCACACCCACCACCACTACCACCCCCCCCCACTACCACCACCACCACCACCACCACCACCCCCACCCCCACCACCACCACTAGCTGTCAAAAGCCTAATTATGTATTTCTTTGTTGATTATCTATGACTCAGTGGCGGACTTAACATTAGGCAGAAGAGGCAAATGCCTTAGGCCTTACATCATCAAGGGGCCTCGTGAGCTGGGCATTATTTAAAAATAATATTTTATCTGCTCGAGGCCCCCCATGCTGCGCATTTTTGACCACATTGTTGACAAAAAGTTTAATGAATCCATACAGCCAATTATTATTCATAATAGATTAATAATTTATTTCCATACAACTACATATATTTCATACCAATATTAATATTTTCTCATAATTGTAGAAACAAGTGTCATTAATCACCAACTGACTGGTTCATAATAAAAGACTGTTCTACCCTGACAGAGTTCCCGTGCATTTTTTCACATGATATGATTGCAAACATGACATGAAATTAAGTTTCAGAAAGAAAGAATGTGCCAATAGCATGATGGAGATAAGGAGCCTAGGTACAAAGATGGGAAAAAGGAAAGAAGGAAAGTGTAGAGACACGGCGAGAGGAGCTGGTTAGGCAGCAGAAGGAGCGGGGGTTAATGAAGGAACCCAGTCCCGCTCCTCGCACATATCAAGTGGTGCGTGTCGCCAGTCCGGTCCGGCCCGTTCCTGATTCCCACACTAAGCCAGTGGTGGGTGTTCCCAGTATGGTTCGGCCCGTTCCTGCTCCTCGCATCAAGCCAGTGGTGCGCGTCGCCAGCCCGGTCCGACCTGTTCCTGTCCCTCGCACCAAGCCAGTGGTGCGCGTCGCCAGCCCGGCCCGGCCTGTTCCTGCTCCCCGCACCAGGCCAGTGGTGCGCGTCGTCAGCCCAGTCCGGCCCGTTCCTGCTCCCCGCACCAAGCCAGGGGTGCGCGTCGTCAGCCCAGTCCGGCCCGTACCTGCTCCCCGCACCAAGCCAGTGGTGCGTGTGCCAGTCCGGCACGGCCCGTGCCTGTTCCACTGGTGCCTGGTCCGGCACCGGTCAGCAGCTCCACTCCGGAGCCAGAGCAGTCCGCTCCACCGGTGCCTGATCTAGTTCCGGTCAGCGGCTCCACCCCGGAGCCAGAGCAGTTCGATCCACCGTCGTCGGGTCCAGCTCCAGTCAGCGGTTCCAGTCCAGACCCAGACGTCAGCCCCTCTCCAGGTTCGGGGTCTCCCACACCAGGGTCCAGACAGGGCGTGGTACTTTGTGGGAGGAAGGAGAGAGGAAGCAGCGCGCCAAGGTCCAGACCAGACCAGGGCCGCAACGGGGAGGTGGAGAGTAAGTGGTGGTCACACCCGGAGCCGGATCCGCCTCCGAGGCGGAATGCCCACCCGGCCCCTACCCTGTTAGGTTTATGTGGCGCGGTCGGAGTCCGCACCTTTGGGGGTACTGTCATGCCCTGACTCTAGTGACTCGTATTTGTTGAGTCAGGGTGTGTATTTTCTATGTTGGGTTTGTCTATGTTAGTTTCTAAATCGTTTAGATCTATGTTGGCCAGGGTGGTTCCCAATCAGAGGCAGCTGTAGCTCATTGTCTCTGATTGGGGACCATACTTAGGTAGCCTGTTGGCACTAGTGGGGTGTGGGATCTTGTTCCGTGTAAGGTATTGTTGTGTGTATGCTACCTTGGACATCACGTTTCGTTTGTTGTTTTGTCGTGTGTTTAGTCGTCAATAAACATGAATGCATATCACGCTGCACCTTGGTCCGTCTCGTCCGTAAACGATCGTGACAGAATGAATAGCAAAGTTGACAGTTTACTTGCATCTTTGGAGAAAGCCATCCAGGACAATCATACAGCTTTGCTGACTCAACTAGAGAATAATAGCAAGCGGCTACAAGACCACATAGCCTTTGAAGTTGGACATCTGGAGACCTGTGTAGAATCCCTAGAACCTGGGAGAATAGGTGCTGCCAAAACAACAAAGTTGGACCCAGATGTGTCTTATCATAGTGGCAGGACTGCTAGCTGATGAAAACGAGGTCCTAAACCAGCTGATATCGGTAGGCCTAGGCTGAGAAACAGAGGTGATTGCAGTTGAGAGGATGAGGGAGAGAGGTAAAGGTCCCAGGGTCGTGAAGGTGGAGTGTCAGCCGTGGAGGAGAAAGTTTCCATGTTACGAAAAAAACTAAAGCTTTGAGGCCATCCCACACCGATCGCCTTATAGAATTTAACTTCAAGATGCTGATGAGGGAAATCCCGGGAGGAAAGGACTATTTCGTCACGGGAAGCGGACGGGTCATGAAACGAGACCAACCATAGGGACAACGCGGAAAGGACATGGGGTGGACAGACCTACTACATACTGAGGGGCTTCCCATCCCTTACGGCAGGGGTTCCCAAACTCGGTCGATTTCAATAGCGCATTGGAATGTTTACAGATGGACTACCTTGAACAATAAATTACGGATAACAATACTAAAATCCTTAAACCCAGACATTATCTCTATAAATGAAACACATTTGCGTCAGCAAGAAACTATTGACATTGAAGGGTATGTATGGTATGGACACAATAGAATGTGAAAGCCCCCAGGGCTCTGGGGGAGTGGGGATATGTGTAAGGTCTGAGATGAAAGCATATACAATTTAAATCATCGCTAAAGTCATAGAAGGAATTATTGGTTTGCGCTTTGAACATAGGGAGTCAGATTATTGTTTTGTGTTTTAATGCTATTTGTCACCTGACCAGTCCACATGGGGTAGAGATGCATTCTCCTTCTATAGTAATTTGTTAAGTCAAGTATACCTACAGTGGGGAAAAAAGTATTTAGTCAGCCACCAATTGTGCAAGTTCTCCCACTTAAAAAGATGAGAGAGGCCTGTAATTTTCACCATAGGTACACGTCAACTATGACAGACAAAATGAGAAAGTCACATTGTAGGATTTTTAATGAATTTATTTGCATATTATGGTAGAAAATAAGTATTTGGTCAATAACAAAAGTTTCTCAATACTTTGTTATATACCCTTTGTTGGCAATGACACAGGTCAAACGTTTTCTGTAAGTCTTCACAAGGTTTTCATACACTGTTGCTGCTATTTTGGCCCATTCCTCCATGCAGATCTCCTCTAGAGCAGTGATGTTTTGGGGCTGTCTCTGGGCAACACGGACTTTCAACTCCCTCCAAAGATTTTCTATGGGGTTGAGATCTAGAGACTGGCTAGGCCACTCCAGGACCTTGAAATGCTTCATACGAAGCCACTCCTTCGTTGCCCGGGTGGTGTGTTTGGGATCATTGTCATGCTGAAAGACCCAGCCACGTTTCATCTTCAATGCCCTTGCTGATGGAAGGAGGTTTTCACTCAAAATCTCACGATACATGGCCCCATTCATTCTTTCCTTTACACGGATCAGTCGTCCTGGTCCCTTTGCAGAAAAACAGCCCCAAAGCATGATGTTTCCACCCCCATGCTTCACAGTAGGTATGGTGTTCTTTGGATGCAACTCAGCATTCTTTGTCCTCCAAACACGACGAGTTGAGTATTTACCAAAAAGTTATATTTTGGTTTCATCTGACCATATGACATTCTCCCAATCCTCTTCTGGATCATCCAAATGCACTCTAGCAAACTTCAGACGGGCCTGGACATGTACTGGCTTAAGCAGGGGGACACGTCTGGCACTGCAGGATTTGTGTCCCTGGCGGCGTAGTGTGTTACTGATGGTAGGCTTTGTTACTTTGGTCCCAGCTCTCTGCAGGTCATTCACTAGGTCCCCCCGTGTGGTTCTGGGATTTTTGCTCACCGTTCTTGTGATCATTTTGACCCCACGGGTGAGATCTTGCGTGGAGCCCCCAGATCGAGGGAGATTATCAGTGGTCTTGTATGTCTTCCATTTCCTAATAATTGCTCCCACAGTTGATTTCTTCAAACTAAGCTGCTTACCTATTGCAGATTCAGTCTTCCCAGCCTGGTGCAGGTCTACAATTTTGTTTCTGGTGTCCTTTGACAGCTCTTTGGTCTTGGCCATAGTGGAGTTTGGAGTGTGACTGTTTGAGGTTGTGGACAGGTGTCTTTTATACTGATAACAAGTTCAAACAGGTGCCATTAATACAGGTAACGAGTGAAGGACAGAGGAGCCTCTTAAAGAAGAAGTTACAGGTCTGTGAGAGCCAGAAATCTTGCTTGTTTTGTAGGTGACTGTCACGATCGTCATTAGATGAAACGGGCCAAGGCGCAGCGTGATAAGCGTACATGATTTATTAGCTGTACAATACACGAACAAAAACAACAAACGATACGTGAAGTCTACAGGTTCACCAACACAAACCTACACGGAACAAGATACCACACCACACAAATGCCAAACGACTACCTAAGTATGGTTCCCAATCAGAGACAACAAGCAACAGCTGATTCACGTTGCCTCTGATTGAGAACCACCCCGGCCAACATAGAAACACAAAACATAGAAACTAACACCCTGGCTCAACATTAAAGAGTCCCCAGAGCCAGGGCGTGACAGTGACCAAATACTTATTTTCCACCATAATTTGCAAATAAATTCATTAAAAATCCTACAATGTGATTTTCTGGATTTCTTTTCCTAATTTTGTCTGTCATAGTTGACGTGTACCTATGATGAAAATTACAGGCCTCTCTCATCTTTTTAAGTGGGAGAACTTGCACAATTGGTGGCTGACTAAATACTTTTTTCCCCCACTGTTTATACAGAAGCAGATGCTATTTACATATGTGAGGATATTAACAGTCGAATTGGGAGGTTAGATGACTATATAAATGATATTGATAATATTCCATCGTGCGTTGCTTTGGATGACTTTGTTAATCATCACGGGGAAACCCTATTAGAATTCCTTCGGGACTCTAAAATGTGTATCATTAATGGAAGGATATGCCCCTTAAGCGATAACTTTACATCCATATCTGGCAAAGGAAAAGCTGTGGTGGACTATAGTTAACCTCCATGACTGTCTAGAATGTTTTTGGAATTTAAGGTGTTACCCCCTACACAGATGGTTGAAGAATGCAGATGTTTTGACTTCATTGTCTTTTATGTATGATATTTTCTGTTGGCCATGAACTTTCTCAACCAGGTATTACTGTGCATCACTCAGGCAAAATATACATACCCCGCATACGCCTACATGTAAGAAAATAAATGTGCCAAATTACTTTCTATGTTCTGAAATAGCATGTAGAGCTCTGTTGGAACTCATTGAATCTCTGCAAAGGTGTCAAGAAAGAACATTTGATTTAGATGTGTGGTATGAAACATTTTGTGATATCATATATTCTGAAATGGGAAAAAATTATGTGAATAAAGAATAGACCCCCAAGTCCAGGAAAGTTTACAAGCCGAATGTGACGAGTACTGAGGATACCAAGAGGTAGGACGCAGACGCAGGAATCAACAATGTAAAGGTTTACTTTACACTGAGCAAGAGAACAACAAAGAGCGAGTACACGACATGACACTAACAATCACATAACAGCACAACACTGAACAGTCCAGGGCTATATAGGGGTGGTGATGAGATGAGGTGCAGGTGCGCTGGAGGTGATTAGGGTGCATTGGGTTTCCATTCCGGTGTTGTCGAGGTGGTGCGCTGAGACCGGTGGCTCAGTAGACCGGCGAATCAGAGCGCCGGAGGTGAGCAACGGGAGGAGACGATGTCCTCCGGAAGTCCATAATGCCGGAAGACCTGTTGGAACAGGACCTCAGCGACCTGGAGAGCAGAAGGAAGACCAGTTAGTGGCAAAAAACGGCATGATTTGGAAAACCGATCTACCGTCAGAACGTGGGAGGTCGGTGACAAAGTCTATGTACAGGTGTGACCAAGGTCGCTGAGGCACTATGAAATGAACTACTTTGCCTGCCGGGGCATTCCGAGGTGTCTTTGTTTGGGCACATACGGAACAGGAGTTGATATAGCGGGAGACATCAGTAGCCAAGGTGGTCCACCAGTATTTTTGTGAGAGAGAATGTAGGGTGCGTGTCAAACCGGAGTGCCCTGCCGTAAGGTGGTGTGCTCCCAGATCAGCAGGCGGTCATGGACCCTGGTGGGTACATACACATGCACCGGAGGGGCATTGGCAGGCGCTGGGTCCTCCTGAGCCGCCAGGCGGATGTCTTCGTCCACATCCAAAACAACATGTGCCACGATGAGAGACGGAGGCAGGATAGGACACCCCAGATCCTACCTTTCTCCAGTATGGTGCATCCTGGAGAGTGCGTCAGCCTTCACATTCTGGGATCCTGGGCGGTAGGACAGAATAAACTGAAAGCGAGTAAGAAATTGGGCCCACCTGGCTTGACGAGAGTTCATCCGTTTCGCTGCCCATATGTGCTCCAAATTCCGGTGGTCAGTGAGAATCCGGAATGGATGGACTGCGCCCTCCAGCCAGTGTCTCCATTCCTCCAGAGCGAGGACCACCGCCAACAACTCCCTGTCTCCAACTCCATAGTTCCTCTCTGTGGGGGTAAGCTTTTTTGAGAAAAAGGCACAGGGATACATTTTCTCTGGCTTACCTTGCCACTGGGAGAGGACCCCGCCCACGCCCTCCTCAGATGCGTCCACCTCCAGGATGAAAGGACGAGCCGGATCTGGGTGTTCTAGGAGGGGCGCTGTGGTGAACCTCTCTTTCAGCCTCTTGAAGGCAGCGTCAGCCTCAGGGTTCCAGGCCAGCTTCTGAGGCCCACCCTTGAAAGAGGTGAGCGGGGCGGCTCTGGAGCTGAAGGACCTGATGAAACGGCGGTAGAAATTTGTGAAGCCCAGGAAGCTCTGTAGGCCCTTGATGGTGGTGAGGACTGGCCATGACCTGACAGCGTCCGTCTTCGCTCTTTCCATGAACACCCCCTGAGTACTGATCCTGTATCCCAGGAAGGAGATGGCCTGTTGGTGGAATTCGCATTTCTCCTCCTTCACCAACAGGCTGTATTTCCAGAGGCGGAGTAGGACCGCTCGGACGCCCCTGACGTGCTCCTCAAATGTAGCCGAGTAGATCAGGATATCGTCGATGTACACCACCACCTGTCTACTCAGCATGTCTCGGAACACGTCATTGATGAAGGACTGGAACACGGAAGGTGCGTTGGCGAGGCCGTAGGGCATGACGCAGTATTCATAGTGGCCTGATGTAGTGCTGAATGCCGTCTTCTACTCGTCTCCTTTCCGGATTCAGATCAAGTTGTAGGCACTCCTCAGGTCCAACTTGGTAAAGTACCGGGTCCCTCGCAGCTGCTTGATGGCCGACAGAACCAGAGGGAGGGGGTACCGGTACTTGGTGGTGACTGTGTTCAGCCCTGGTAGTCAATGCACGGCTTCAGTCCTCCGTCTTTTTTGGCCACGAAGAAGAAGCTGGCGGAGGCAGGAGAGGTAGAGCGTCTGATGAACCCCTGTTTCAGGGTCTCCGCCACATACTTCTCCATGGCCTCAGTGTCCGCTATGGAAAGGGAGTAAATGCGACTCTTCAGGGGGTGTTGTCCCTCCAGCAGGTCAATGGCGCAGTCCCAGGCCCTGTGAGGAGGGAGACACGTAGCCTTGGAGGCAGAGAAGACATCGGAGAGATCTGCGTACTCACGTGGAATGTTGGGCTGGAGGGCGGACTCCGGACTCTCCACTGATGTGGAACAACAAACCACCGGCAGGCAGGTCCTCCGGAATGAGGGGGACCAGGCTGTGATCCTCTTGGTGATCCAATTGATGGTGGGGTTGTGTAGTCTGAGCCAGGGCAATCCCAAGACGATCCGGTGAAGGTTGTGACGTGACGATGTGGAAGGACAGCTCCTCGTGGTGCTCCGGTAGTGTGGGAATGGTGATGGGGAGAGTGACGTGCGTAATGGTGCCTGATCCGAGTGGTTTATTGTCCAGCGAGGTGACGTGTAATGGAGACGGCAGTGGCACGGTTGGCAACCCCCATTCAGAGACCAGCTCCCTATCGATAAGGTTCCCCGCTGATCCAGAATCTATCATTGCCGTGGAAAGCGAAGAGAAGGAAGAACCATTCACCGTTAGGGGAACTAAAAACAATGGTTTGGTGACAGGTGATGACGGAACACTCACGGAGCGGCGACGGGAGTCATACCGCCTAGATAGGGAGCCGCCAGGAGATCTGTGGTCCGTGGTGGTGTAGGGGGTGCTGCCCACCTCCATGTGTGAGGACTTGGAGGCAGGGCGGCTTCCATAGTTCAGATGGGGTGAGCGTCGAGGCTCCGGGTGGTGTTGGGAACGCCGTCGGTCTCTCAACATGTCGTCGAGACGAATGGACGTGGCGATGAGGGTATCAAGGTCCATCTCGTTGTCCCAACATGTGAGTTCCGTCATGATGTCCTCCCGTAAGCCTCTCCTGAAGGCCGTGCACAGAGCACGCTCATTCCAGCCAGAAGACGCCGCCCCCGTGCGAAAGCTCAGGGCGTACTCGAACGCGGCCTCCTCTCCCTGGTGTAGCCGGAGGAGACGCTCACCCCCGTCCTTTCCCTCCATGGGATGATCGAACACCGCCCTGAACCGATCAAGGAAGGTGGAGTAGGGAAGCGCCGCGGCCTCACCTCCTTCCCAGACTGCCGTGGCCCAATCCAGTGCCTTTCCCTTTAGTAGCGAAATCACCAGCGCTATCCTGTTTTGGTCTGATGGAGATGCCCCATGCTGATGCGCCAGATACAGTGAAACCTGTAGCAGGAAGCCTCTACATTTAGTAGTTTTTCCGTCATAGCGCTCCGGCAGGGCGAGGGGTCCCTCAGACGTTAGTGATAGCACAGGAGAAGGTGGACTAGGTGCACTCGCCGCTCCCTGAGGTGGAACTGGAGCGATGGTCAGTTTATGCAGCGTTTGGAGCACTTCCTGCATGGAGGCGTTCAGCTGGGCAATCTGCTGCTGGTGCTGGTCGAGGCACTGGGAAACTCCAGGAGGATTACCTGCTGCATCCATCTTCGTGAGGTGTGTGATTCTGTGACGAGTACTGAGAATACGAAGAGGTAGGACGCAGACGCAGGAATCAACAATCTAAAGGTTTACTTAACCCTGAGCAAGAGAACAACAAAGAGCGAGTACACGACATGACACTAACAATCACACACAATACAACACTGAACAGTCCAGGGCTATATAGGGGTGGTGATGAGATGATGAGGTGCAGGTGCGCTGGAGGTGATTTGGGTTTCCATTCCGGTGTTGCTGAGGTGGTGTGCCCACACCGGTGGCTCAGTAGACCGGCGAATCAGAGCGCCGGAGGGGAGCAACGGGAGGAGACGTGACACCGAACAAGCCTTATTGGAATGATTAGATTAGGGACTTATGGTCTGTAATGCGCAAGGCCGAGCACTTATTTATACAGTGTAAAGATAGAGATACAAGAGAACATTTAAGGAAGGAATTCAAGAAAAAGACTGAGATATCAGAGAGGGAAGTTATTACACCTTGAGGAGATACAGACAAGAAATCCTCAACAGGTTTGGAGCCAAATAAGTAAGTTAGGACCAAATTTCCAATGGAAGTCAGGGAAGACCAGGGGGGCTGAACTCTGATATTACACAGGTACTTAATGAGTGGGAGAAGGGGTTTGCTAGTTTGTTCTCAGGTAACAAAAATGTGGCATATTCAGTTTTGTAGAAACTTTGGCGCATTTATAAAAAAACTAAAACAGAAATACCTTATTTACCTAAGTATTCAGACCCTTTGCTATGAGACTCGAAATTGAGCTCAGGTGCATCCTGTTTCCATTGATCATCCTTGAGATGTTTCTACAACTTGATTGGAGTCCACCTGTGGTAAATTCAATTGATTGGACATGATTTGGAAAGGCACACACCTGTCTATATAAGGTCCCACAGTTGACAGTGCATGTCAGAGGAAAAACCAAGTCATGAGGTCGAAGGAATTGTCCGTAGAGTTCCGAGACAGGATTGTGTCGAGCACAGATCTGGGGAAGGGTACCAAAAAATGTCTGCAGCATTGAAGGTCCCCAAGAACACAGTGGCCTCCATCATTCTTAAATGGAAGAAGTTTGGAACCTCCAAGACTCTTCCGAGAGCTGGCCGCCCAGCCAAAGTGAGCAATCGGGGGAGAAGGGCCTTGGTCAGGGAGGTGACCAAGAACCCGATGGTTACTCTGACAGAGCTCCAGAGTTCCTCTGTGGAGATGGGAGAACCTTCCAGAAGGACAACCATCTCTGCAGCACTCCACCAATCAGGCCTTTATGGTAGAGTGGCCAGACGGAAGCCACTCTTCAGTAAAAGTCACATGACAGACCGCTTGGAGTTTGCCAAAAGGCACCTAAAGACTCTCAGACCATGAGAAACAAGATTATCTGGTCTGATGATACCAAGATTGAAGTCTTTGGCCTGAATGCCAAGCGTCACGTCTGGAGGAAACCTGGCACCATCCCTATGGTGAAGCATGGTGGTGGCAGCATCATGCTGTGGGGATGTTTTTCAGCGGCAGGGACTGGGAGACTAGTCAGGATCGAGGGAAAGATGAACGGAGCAAAGTACAGAGAGATCTTTGATGAAAACCTGCTCCAGAGCACTCAGAACCTCAGACTGGGGCGAATGTTCAGCTTCCAACAGGACAACGACCCTAAGCACACAGCCAAGACAACGCAGGAGTGGCTTCGGGACAAGTCTCTGAATGTCATTGAGTGGCCCAGCCAGAGCCCGGACTTGAACCCGATCGAACATCTCTGGAGAGACCCGAAAATAGCTGTGGAGCGATGCGCCCCAACGAACCTGACAGAGCTTGAGAGGATCTGCAGAGAAGAATGGGAGAAACTCCCCAAATACAGGTGTGCCAAGCTTGTAGCGTCATACCCAAGAAGACTTGAGGCTGTAATCGCTGCCCTTATGGGGTATTGTCTGTAGATTGACGAGTGGAAAAAAAGAATTTAATCCATTTTAGAATAAGGCTGTAACGTAACAAAATGTGGAAAAAGGGATTAGTGGATTCGGCTATTTCAGCCACACCTGTTGCTGACAGGTGTATAAAATCAAGCACACAGCCATGCAATCTCCATAGACAAACATTGGCACTGTCCTACGATGCCACCTTTCCAACAAGTCAGTTTGTCAAATGTATGCCCTGCTAGAGCTGCCCGGTCAACTGTAAGTGCTGTTATTGTAAAGTGGAAACGTCTAGGAGCAACAATGGCTCAACTGCGAAGTGGTAGGCCACACAAGCAGTTTGGGGAAGGCCCTCTCGTGTTTCAGCCTGACAATGCCCCCGTGCACAAAGTGAGGTCCATACAGAAATGGTTTGTCGAGATCGGTGTGGAAGAACCTGACTGGCCTGCACAGAGACCTGACCTCAACCCCATCAAACACCTTTGGGATTAATTGGAATGCGGACTGCGAGCCAGGTCTAATCGGCCTACATCAGTGCCCGACCTCATTAATGCTCTTGTGGCTGAATGGAAGCAAGTCGGAAAGGCTGTTATAGCAGCAAATGGGGGACCAACTCCATATTAATGCCCATGATTTTGGAATAAGATGTTCGACGAGGAATTGTCCACTTTTGGTAATGTAGTGTGTATATATATATATTTTTATATTTTTATTTATTATTATTATTTTATTATTTTTACTGCTCTAGGGATATAATTATTGCTTGGATAACCTTATTTATTATTATGTATTGATTTATTTGTCTCTATATATGCGGTGCGCACTGCAGAGATACATGGGCTACATATAGTAAGACATAGGGGCGCCATTTCGCTCGCTCGGATGCTTTCTACGTTGAGATCGTTTCAGCCACTTGCGTATTGAAGGAAAGTTGCCGGGGACACAGTGTACTGTTCGGATGTTGTAATTATTTTGGATGAATGTGCTATAAGGTAGCCAACTTTTTGAAGTGATTTTTGTTTGACAATATAGTGAAAACATCATGACTGGTTGCTTTCATGGCACATTAAAAGGTAATACATTTTTACAATTAAATTACATGTCTTTTCTATAAAATCCATAAAACAATTAGAGTGGGGGGGGCCTCCAAATCACTAAGTCTGCCCCTGGCCATACTACAGTGTCACAGGTATATAATAGTATTGGAGCCATACTGTAGAGGCCTATAGAGATATATGGCTCTGGCTGTATAGTATAGTGTCACAGAGGTACACTGGTGTTCATGTATCATTAAGATTAATAGCTTGTGTCACCACAATGTGTTCTGTATAGCGGTCAGCTAATTGCTCCTCCCTATAATGCCTGGTTTCCCTGCACCAACAAAGACCAAATGAGGAGAGGGGTCATGACATTGAGAGGCTCGCCTCTACCAATCATAAGGTCTTATGAAGGCCTAGGTTTAGATCCAGAACCTGCTGCCTTTTAAAAAGAGGCAGAGCACAGGTGTTAAAATGTCAAGATGTCTCTTTACCTTCTCTCTCCCCTGGGGATTATTTGATTTGAGCGTGACAATTGCTTCGGCATATTTTAGCTCCCTGTGTCTCAATTCAACCTTGTGAAGAGAGAGAGAGAGAGAGAGAGAGAGAGAGAGAGAGAGAGAGAGAGAGAGAGAGAGAGAGAGAGAGAGAGAGAGAGAGAGAGAGAGAGAGAGAGAGAGAGAGAGAGAGAGAGAGAGAGAGAGAGAGAGAGAGAGAGAGAGAGAGAGAGAGAGAGAGAGAGAGAGAGAGAGAGAGAGAGAGAGAGAGAGAGAGAGAGAGAGAGAGAGAGAGAGAGAGAGAGAGAGAGAGAGAGAGAGAGAGAGAGAGAGAGAGAACGTGGGCTTTAATACCGAAATAGACACAAGATTAAGTCATTAAAGAGGATGTCAGGCCGTGTTCAAGACGAGAATGAATAAATGACGGGACAGAATGAGATAAAAATGACCCAGAGCCTCTCAGCCTGTGCCACAGAAGTAAATGAAGGTGATAAAGCAAAACAGACAGGGGGCACATTAGTGGAGTGGAGAGAGAGACAGTAACGCACCAACATGGAGCACAAGCTAAACGAAAGAGAGGGGTGGGAGTGGGGGGTGGGGGGAGAGTTAGAGAGAAAAAGAGAGGGACAGAAAGAGAGAGAGGACAGAGAGAATGAGGTTAGAGAGAAAGAAAGAAAGAGAGAGACACTGTACTTCATCAGTCTTGCAGGTCCACTGGGGAGGAAATGACCTGTCACTCATTGATGATGACTACATAGAGAAAATTGAAAATAAAGGCAAATAGCTAGAGAGCCTTTAAGGAGGATCAACATCAGAAACAAATCCCCTTCAAATAGATGAGCTGTGGTCTCCAGATGCCCGGAGGATAGCCTGGCCTGCATCCAGCTGGTAATTAGTTCATCTCAAACCAGGTCTGTGTCCCAAATGGCACCCTATTCCCTTTATAGTGCGCTACTTTTGACCAGAGCCCTAGTGCACTACAGTGACGGAAAAAAAGTATTTGATCCCCTGCTGATTTTGTAAGTTTGCCCACTGACAAAGAAATGATCAGTCTATAATTTTAATGGTAGGTTTTTTTGAACAGTGAGAGACAGAATAACAACAACAAAAATGCAGAAAAACGCATGTAAAAAATGTTATAAATTGATTTGCATTTGAATGAGGGAAATAAGTATTTGTAACTTCTGAGGCTCGCTGAGCTAGGCTAGGTTAAGGAAGGGAGGAAGCAGTGTAGTATGAGAAGGGAGAGGGAGCGCACAGCCCTCTATCTCCCCTGTATGTCCCCTGGATTAATAATTGGGGTGCGCAGGGCTGCATGAGAGGATGAGCAACAGATGGAGATCCATGGGGCTCTGCGGGCCCCCAGGGGCCGGCTCCTCTCCTGTCTCCTGTACCATCTCTCTGGAAGAGCCAATACAAGATAGGCCTTCCAAAGGCCTCTGGGTGGAGACAAGACAAGACAGGCTGTCATAGACATGTAAATGTGAGGAAGGAACGAGAGAAGAAGGAGAGGGAGGGAGAGATAGAGGGGAGGGGGGAGGGAGAGAAAGAGAGAGACAGTGACAAGGAGGAGGAGAATGTGGCGAGAGAGATGTGGTGAAAAAGCAAAACAAGATCCTGATTGTAACCAGTATCACGGTCAATCGTCCTAATCTACCTGCTAGCGCTGATAAAATGCTATCAATTATCTCACAGGTACTTGGCCAATCATTTACAGATGTGGTTATTATCGATCCGTGGATCCATAGACTGCACCCCGTCTCCACCACTACTTTGTCTCCCTTACCTCCTCAACCCTCAACCTTTAGCTGAACCTGAACGGGTAATATTGGGATTTTAAAGTAAGCATTTAGATGGCCCGAGGTCTGGCTTTCATCCAATGACTACAGTTGGACTCTCAATCAATGAGAGACTCCAATGGACTCTCATTGAGTGACTTGAGTGGCGAGCCAATCAGGGAGTGTCCCGTCTTGTCTTCATCCTATCCTCTCTTGATGGTAGTGACTGAAGATGGCTCCTATTTGTCCTGTCTTGTCGGTAGTGACTGAAGATGGCTCCTATCTGTCCTGTCTTGTCGGTAGTGACTGAAGATGGCTCCTATCTGTCCTATCTTGTCGGTAGTGACTGAAGATGGCTCCTATCTGTTCCGACTTGTCAGTAGTGACTGAAGATGGCTCCTATCTGTCCTGTCTTGTCGGTAGTGACTGAAGATGGCTCCTATCTGTCCTGTCTTGTCGGTAGTGACTGAAGATGGCTCCTATCTGTCCTGACTTGTCGGTAGTGACTGAAGATGGCTCCTATCTGTCCTGACTTGTCGGTAGTGACTGAAGATGGCTCCTATCTGTCCTGACTTGTCGGTAGTGACTGAAGATGGCTCCTATCTGTCCTGTCTTGTCGGTAGTGACTGAAGATGGCTCCTATCTGTCCTGTCTTCTCGGTAGTGACTGAAGATGGCTCCTATCTGTCCTGTCTTGGCGGTAGTGACTGAAGATGGCTCCTATCTGTCCTGTCTTGTCGGTAGTGACTGAAGATGGCTCCTATCTGTCCTGACTTGCTGGTAGTGATTGAAGATGGCTCCTATCTTTCCTGTCTTGTCAGTAGTGACTGAAGTCCTGTTGTTACTAAATAAAGCTGGCAGACTCTGCCAGGGGACTGTCACTTCCCATCAGCGTCCCAGTCATTGATGAGAGGGGAGGTAAACAAAGCTATTTGAGATGCTTCCAGCGGAGGTAGTTCTTTACCCTTAGATGATGCTCCTCTTGGAACGGTGTGTGTACTGAGTGTGTGTACCTGTGTGTGTGTACTGAGTGTGTGTACCTGTGTGTGTTTGTGTTTGTTTATGGACTAGATAAGCATTTTATGGAATCATTGTTCTACATGTGGGCATCCCTCACTGGATTGTGATTATAACCATAACAAATATTGGCATAGCTTGAGAATAAACTGGGCTTATCTTGTTTGGCGTTGCTGGTCGTTACGATACATTAGCAAAGTTATTTTTAATGAATTTTTACTATCTTATCAAATAGTTTGCTTTTAAGATGGCAGATGTTCAGATTACGGCACCTGAAATGGATAAACAAAAGTGAAATATACAATAAAAAGTGAACAGTAAATATTACACAAAATAATAGAGACATTTCAAATGTCATATTATATCTATATACAGTGTTGTAACGATGTGCAAATAGTTAAAGTACAAAAGGGAAAATAAATAAATATGGGTTGTATTTACAATGGTGTTTGTTCTTAACTGGTTGCCCTTTTCTTGTGGCAAAAGGTCACTAATCTTGGGTCTGTGATTGCACACTGTGGTATTTCACCCAATAGATATGGGAGTTTATCAAAATGTGATTTGTTTTCGAATTCTTTGTGGGTCTGTGTAATCTGAGGGAAATATGTGTCTCTTATATGGTCATTGTCACACCCTGGCTCTGGGACTCATTATGTTGAGCCAGGGTGTGTTCATTCAATGTGTTCTGTTTCTAGTTGGTTGTGTTTGGCCGTGTACTGTCACGTTACCGTCTTTGTTGTTTTGTTCGCGTTTCGTTCAATAAAGAGTATGTTTGCCTGCAACGCTGCGCCTTGGTCCTCATCTGTTCCTGACGATCGTGACAGAAGAACCCACCATAAAAGGACCAAGCAGCGTGTCCAGGAGCAGGCAGACTGGACATGGGAGGAAGCGCCAGGAAAGGAGATGGAGAGGCTGGCGATGGCCCAGGTGGGCAAATCGTGGTCCTGGGAGGACATGCTCGGGGGCAAGGGACCTTGGGGTAGGATTAAGGCCCTGGCGAGAGAGGAGCAGCGGCGTCAGCAGTGCCATCGTCGGACGGACGAGAGGCACCCCCAAGAATTTTTTAGGGGGGGGGCACACGGCATGTGCGACTGGGCAGCAGGAGGCTGCCACAGGGCGAAATGGGAGACGAGGAGAGAAGGCCACCGGGTTACGGGAGCCATTGGCGAGAGGAGGGAAGGAAGTTGTAGAGGCACGGCGAGAGGTACTGAGGTGTATTGCCAGTCCGGTCCGGCCCGTTCCTGATCCCCGTTTAAGGCCAGTGGTGTGTGTTCCCAGTACGGTCCGGCCTGTTCCTGCTCCACGCACCAAGCCTACGGTGTGCGTCGCCAGCCCAGTCCGGCCTGTCCCTGCTCCACGCACCAAGCCTACGGTGTGCGTCGTCAGCCCAGCCCGGCCTGTCCCTGCTCCACGCACCAAGCCTACGGGGTGCGTCGCCAGCCCTGTCCGGCCTGTCCCTGCTCCACGCACCAAGCCTACGGTGTGCGTCGTCAGCTCAGCCCGGCCTGTCCCTGCTCCACGCACCAAGTCTACGGTGTGCGTCGCCAGCCCAGTCCGGCCTGTCCCTGCTCCACGCACCAAGCCTACGGTGTGCGTCGACAGCCCAGCCCGGCCTGTCCCTGCTCCACGCACCAAACCTACGGTGTGCGTCGCCAGCCCAGCCCGGCCCGTTCCTGCTCCACGCACCAAGCCTACGGTGTGCGTCGCCAGCCCTGCCCGGCCTGTTCCTGCTCCACGCACCAAGCCTACGGTGTGCGTCGCCAGCCCTGTCCGGCCTGTCCCTGCTCCACGCACCAAGCCTACGGTGTGCGTCGTCAGCCCAGCCCGGCCTGTCCCTGCTCCACGCACCAAGCCTACGGGGTGCGTCGCCAGCCCTGTCCGGCCTGTCCCTGCTCCACGCACCAAGCCTACGGTGTGCGTCGTCAGCCCAGCCCGGCCTGTCCCTGCTCCACGCACCAAGCCTACGGGGTGCGTCGCCAGCCCGGCCCGGCCTGTCCCTGCTCCACGCACCAAGTCTACGGTGCGCGTCGCCAGCCCGGTCCGGCCTGTTCCTGCCACTCGCACCAAGTCTACGGTGTGCGTCGCCAGCCCGGCCCGGCCCGTTTCTGCCACTCGCACCAAGCCAGGGGTGCGAAGTCGTCAGTCCGGCACAACCCGTGCCTGGGTCACCGGTGCCAATTCAGGTACCGCTCTACTGCTCCACTAAGGAGCTGAAGCCTACCGCTCCTGCTACGTCCAGTCCAGCTCCAGCCAGCGGGGCCAGACCGGACCAGGGGCGCTATGGGGGGTTTGTTGGAGGGTGGTGGGCAAGCCCGGAGCCGGAGCCGCCGCCGAGGAGGAATGCCCACCCAGCCCTCCCTGTTTTGCTCGTATTTAGGCGCGGTCGCAGTCCGCGCCTTTAGGGGGGGGTACTGTCACACCCTGGCTCTGGGACTCATTATGTTGAGCCAGGGTGTGTTCATTCAATGTGTTCTGTTTCTAGTTGGTTGTGTTTGGCCGTGTACTGTCACGTTACAGTCTTTGTTGTTTTGTTCGCGTTTCGTTCAATAAAGAGTATGTTTGCCTGCAACGCTGCGCCTTGGTCCTCATCTGTTCCTGACGATCGTGACAGTCATACATTTGGCAGGAGGTTAGGAAGTGCAGCTCAGTTTCCACCTAATTTTGTGGGCAGTATGCACATAGCCTGTCTTCTCTTGAGAGCCAGGTCTGCCTACGGCAACCTTTCTCAATTGCAAGGATATGCTCACTGAGTCTGTACATAATCAAAGCTTCCCTTAATTTTGGGTCAGTCACAGTGGTCAGGCTCTCTCTCTCTCTCTCTCACACTCTGCTCTCTTTCTCTCTCTCACTCTGCTCTCTCTCTCTCTCTCTCTCTCTGCTCTCTCTCTCTCTCTCTCTCTCTCTCTCTCTCTCTCTCTCTCTCACTCTCACTCTCACTCTCTCTCTTTCTCACTCTGCTCTCTCTCTCTCTCTCTCTCACTCTGCTCTCTCTCTCACTCTCTCTCTCTCTCTTAGAGCCTTGGACTGTTAGACTAATTGGCTCTAGCTGTGAATCACAACCTGTGATGTGATGGTCACGTGTTACTGTATAAGGGGTTTGACTGTTGCCTTTATATGATGTAATGATGACATTGATAGATACATCTTGTTTTTTTGGCAAATGTTTTAGCAGGTGTGTCTTGTATAGTGTTGTGCATCATCAATTAGAACATTTGGACCGAGGTTGTGTAATGTTTTGAATCTTAAACATCCATGAAAGTACGGTGCTTTCAGAAAGTATTCACACCCCTTGACTTTTCCACATTTTGTTGTGTTACAGCCTGAATTTCAAATCGATTAAATTGAGATTTTGTGTCACTGGCCTACACACAATATCCCATAATGTCAAAGTGGAATTATGTTTTTAGACATTTTTACAAAGTCAATAAGTATTCAACCCCTTTGTTATGGCAAGCCTAAATAAGTTCAGGAGTAAACATTGCTTAACAAGTCACATAATAACAATGCTAACTGTGCCACTAGAGATCCTGGTTCGAATCCAGGCTCTGTCGCAGCCGGCCGCGACCGGGAGACTCATGGGCGGCGCACAATTGGCCCAGCGTCGTCCAGGGTAGGGGAGGGAATGGCCGGCAGGGATGTAGCTCAGTTGATAGAGCATGGCGTTTGCAACGCCAGGGTTGTGGGTTCGATTCCCACGGGGGGCCAGTATAAAAAAATATGTATTCACTAACTGTAAGTCGCTCTGGATAAGAGCGTCTGCTAAATGACTAAAATGTAAATGTAAATAATAAGTTGCATGGACTCGCTGTGTGCAATAATAGTGTTTAACATGATTTTTGAATGATTACCTCATCTCTGTACCCCACACATACAATTATCTGTAAGGTCCCTCAGTCGAGCAGTGAATTTAAAACACAGATTCAACCACAAAGACCAGTGAGATTTTCCAATGCCTCGCAAAGAAGGGCACGTATTGATGGGTAAAAACAAAAAAAGCTGACATTGAATATCCCTTTGAGCATGGTGAAGTTATTAATTACACTTTGGATGGTGTATCAATACACCAAGTCACTACAAAGATACATGTGTCCTTCCTAACTCAGTTGCCGGAGAGGAAGGAAACTGCTCAGGGATTTCACCATGAGGCCAATGGTGACTTTAAAACAGTTACAGAGTTTAATGGCTGTGATAGCAGAAAACTGAGGGTTGATCAACAACGTAGTTACTCCACAATACTACCCTAAATGAAAAGAAGGAAGCCTGTACAGAATAAAAAATATTCCAAAACATGCATCCTGTTTGCAATAAGGCACTAAAGTAAAACTCAGGGCCACCGCCAGAACAAATTCGTCGGAGGGGCATTTGATTTGGATAAGGCCGCACGTTTTTTTCACGGGACCTCGTATGTGGATATAGGCTATAAAAATAAATAAATGTAATAATAATATTCAGTGGTCAATAAATTGTATTTTTGGAGTGCCTTTGTTACAAATGTGAAACAGAAAGTATTGGTGTTGGAACTCAGTATAAGCTTATTTTTATAACGACAAAATAATACCCCAACCACCAAGATGCACGGTCAGCAAGATGCACGGTCAGCAAGATGCATGGTCAAATGACAAAAACATCAGTAGCCTAAACATCATTACAAGCGCCAAGTGTGCTTGATAATAGTGAAAATCATCACAAAAACCAATAATGGCATTAGGAATATGTGTTGATATGACAGCAGTCAAAAAGTATCAGTTGGCGCATGTCCTTGTCACATAGCCTAAACAATGAAAGCTGTTGAGTGTGTTGCAGATTATTTTTTTTGCTTGAGATGACATTTTGTGCTGATAATAGCTCATAGAATTCTAAATGACGTAAATGTAATGTAAATGTAAACACAGTGCGGTACAGCACAGCAGAGCAGAGTAGGGTAGAGTAGAGTTCAGTACAGTAGAGTACAGTAGAGTACAGTAGAGTACAGTTGAGTACAGTACAATCTACTGTACTGTACTATGCTTTTCTTTACTGTACTGTAATGTACCGTACTGTAATATTGTATTGTACTGTACTCTACTGTGTTCTACTCACTGTACTGTACTATCCAAACTTGTGAAACATACGTCTATGATAGGTTCAGATTTGGTCCAGTCCGGTCCGTCTGTGGACGTAAACCTCAAGGCCAGGTTGGACTGACCAAAATCCATGGACGTCCGGTGTTAGTCGGTGCACAGTGGGTGAGGATGCGGGTTACACACACACACACAGAGAGAGAGAGAGAGAGAGAGAGAGAGAGAGAGAGAGAGAGAGAGAGAGAGAGAGAGAGAGAGAGAGAGAGAGAGAGAGAGAGAGAGAGAGAGAGAGAGAGAGAGAGAGAGAGAGAGAGAGAGAGAGAGAGAGAGAGAGAGAGAGAGAGAGAGAGAGAGAGAGAGAGAGAGAGAGAGAGAGAGAGAGAGAGAGAGAGAGAGAGAGAGAGAGAGAGAGAGAGAGAGAGAGAGAGAGAGAGAGAGAGAGAGAGAGAGAGAGAGAGAGAGAGAGAGAGAGAGAGAGAGTTTAAATAATCTTTATTGGGTCTGGGAGCCCACCACACAAATACTCATACAAAACCGTATTTACACATCAATTAAAAACACAACTCCAATTCCTCCTCCACAGTAACTGAACACAACAGCATCTGAATGCCCCATATACTCATAAACAGATCAATATTGTTGACCAGTTTATAATAGGCAAACTCAATTCTTAGTCTTGCTGCCAACATTCCCTCCAGCATTCCCACCACATCCACAGACCCCTGTCCCCGAATACTGTTCTTTCGGGTCTTCCATATGGCTAATTTTGCTGCCCCTAACACAAAATTAAGCAACACAACTACAGCTTTCTGACTAAACCTGTACTTTGGCCCCAATATGTACAGTTGGGAAGAGAAAACCTCTCCCAGAGCTGAGAACCAATTAGTGATCAGGTCAATCATCCCGACCAACCTGGGACACTGTAAAAACAGATGTGCCAGAGTTTCAGGTTCAGCACAGAATGGACACTCCTCCCCAACAGTAGGATCCAGGTGTACCAGATACATGTTGGTGGCTATGGCTCCATGTATTATCCTCCATTGGAGGTCAGCTGTCCTCTTATCAATAGGCAGTTTGTATAGTGTTCGCCAACAGCCTTTTGGGGAGGCACCTGGACCAAGCACACCCGCCCACCTCGTCGATTTTACCCATTCCAGGGAAGAGGCATGGGACACCTTTACACATATTCTGTACATGGCCTTCTTTCCCACCTCCTTGAACTCCCCCAGCTCCGGGGTATCGAAGGAAAGCAGCATCCCCATCGTCCTCCTCGAATGCCCCCGCCGCAGCACTAACAATCAGTGCAGGGAACACATAATCCAGACCCTCCTTCCACCGATCAGAATTGGAAGTGTCAGTCACATACTGCAGATGAAGTACTGGCAAGGAATCACAGACCTCAGCGACGACCTTCCTCAGTAGGCGAGACGATCGGATCCCCGCTCTTTCTCCCAGCTCCTCCAACGACCTATTCCTGTTCCACATCAGATGACCCAGCTTAGTACACCCCACGCCTAACAGGCATGAACGTAGGCTAGCTGAACCCAGAACACGGGACTGGATGGCAGTGTTGTGAAAAAGAGGCTCTTCAAAAAGCCACATCCCTGGTGGCGTGCAGGCCTTACGGGACTTGACCAGAACTCTCCAAGCCTGCATAACAGACTCATAAAATGGAGTCAGGCCAGGCAACTCACACCCTCCAGCTTTAAGAGGAAAAGGTGCTTGTCTAAGCCCAAACAGCCCGCTCTCCTCATCAATGCGTAGGCTGTGTCAACCCAGCTAGAACCGTCACTGTACAACAGTCTCTGGGCTGCTTGAAGCCGGAAAGCCATGATCCTGGAAGAAATGTCCACCAGGCCTTGCCCACCCTCGTGCAGTGGCAGGTACAGGGCTGAAGCTTTAATCCAATGTTGTCCAGACCAGAAGAAGTTGACAAGGGTCCTCTGAAGCTCTTGTATCAGACCCTTTGGTGGCTGTAAAATCATTAGTCTGTGCCACAGGGTAGAGGCAGCTAGGTTATTAGCTACCAGTACCCTTCCCCTATAAGACAGCTGGGGCAGCACCCATTTCCATCTTGACAGTCTGGCACACACTTTCTCCACTACACCCTCCCAGTTCTTTTCTGAAAGACATCGGAGCCTAGAAAAAACCCCCAAAGTCTTCATCCCATCTCTGCCCCACTGAAGCCCCCCTGGTAACCGTGGAGCGGACCCCATCTGAAGCTGGCCTGCCCACAGCGCTTCACTCTTTCCCCAATTGACTCTAGCTGAGGAGGCCCCCTCATACACCTTTAAGGCGTCTGAGAGAACCTTAACATCCTCACCCCCTGTAATAAAAACTGTCACGTCATCTGCATACGCAGACAGTGCTATCGTGGGACCCTTCATTACACCTGGCACAGAGAAACCAGTAAGCTTCGCTCTTAAAAAACAAAGCATTGGTTCAATCGCCAGACTGTATAACTGCCCTGAAATTGGGCATCCCTGCCTGATGCCCCTTTGGACAGGGATGGGACAACTCAAACCACCCCCCACCTTCACCATACACGAGGCCCCAGCATACAGTAACTTCATCCAAGACAAAAAAACATCCCCAAACCCAAAGGCTTTCATTGTTTTAAACAAGTACTGGTGGTCCACACGATCAAAAGCCTTCTCCTGATCCAAAGAAAGTAAACCCACATTTACATCAGACAGTTTACAAATGTCCAAAACATCTCTTATTAGAAACAAGTTGTCAACAATAGAGCGATCAGGTACACAGTAGGACTGGTCCTTGTGGACCAACAATCCCAGATACTCTTTCAACCTGTTTGAGAGACATTTAGAAACAATTTTATATTCTGCACACAGCAAAGCAACAGGTCTCCATGAGAGCCAAATCCCCCTTTTTTGGCAACAGTGAAAGTACCGCACGTTGACAAGATACAGGAAGAGAGCCCTCATGAAAAGATTCACACACCACTTTATAAAAATCCTCCCCAATAGACCCCCAAAAGTGCTTGTAAAACTCAGATGGTAAACCATCAATGCCAGGGGCTCGGCCTGTTGAGAGCTGCATAACTGCTGTGGACAGCTCTTGCAGTGTAATGTCAGAGTCCAATGCGACTCTTTGCTCAGGTCCCAATTGAGGAAGACCGTGTAACAACTGTTCAGTACACAGAGAGTCACAATCCTCCGCCTTATAGAGGGCAGAATAGAAATCCACGGCATGTTGACGCATTTCACTGTCATCCGTGGTCACCTTCCCATCAGGGAGACGAAGGCAGACCATCTGTTTACGTTGCAATGTCGACTGTCCTAGGTTAAAAAAAAAAGCACTAGGAGCATCCATATCCTTGAGGGAAGCGAAACGAGACCTAATCAAGGCACCCTTCACTCTTTCATGCAGAAACGACCTCAATTCATGTTTCTTGTCCTGTAAGTTCATGACTAGTCTGGGGTCATTCTGAGTGAGCAACTTCAATTCAATAGATTTAATGTTCTGCTCAAGGGCCCTGATAGTCTCTTTAACTTCAATTCGAGACAGAGCAGTATACTGTTGACAAAATAATCGTATTTGGGCCTTCCCAACCTCCCACCATTGTCTCAAGGACTCAAAATTCCCTTTTGTAACCCTCCATTTTTCCCAAAACAACAAAAACCTTTCACAAAACATGACATCATGTAACAATTTAACATTAAAATACCAATAAGATGATGACCTTCGTGGACAGGACAAGTGAATATCAACAGTGACAATATGGTGATCAGAGAAACCCACAGGAGTAATGTCACACCTTCCAACCCTACTACAGTATTGCTCAGATACATACAACCTGTCTAACCTTGCTGCACTGACATGACCTTCATTAACTTTTAGCCATGTGTACTGCCTAACTTTTGCATTCCTTACTCTCCACACATCAGAAAGCTCAAACTCAGTTAATAGACCAGACAGACAAATTGCTGACCGCAGGTGAGGTTCTTCAGCGGTGCGATCAACAGTAAAATCCACTGTACAGTTCCAGTCCCCCCTAAAACCATACACCCCTCTTGGTCACACTGTCTTAAGGTTTCCTTTATTTTATCAAAACCAACAATACGCTCTGTACCCTCATTAGGAGCATAAACATTCAAAAAAACAAACAAAAACCCCATAACATCCACCTTGACCAATAAAACCCGACCCTTGACAATCTCTGTTGTAGATACCACGGTCACCCCTAAGCCTGAAGAAAACAAGATTGCCACCCCAGCACTGAAATTAGTACCATGACTGAGTATATGCTGCCCCTCCCACCACATACCCCAGTCAGCCGCATTTTCCTCATCACTATGTGTCTCCTGTAGGAAAACTACATTAAGCCTTTTCTGTTTTATTACTTCTAATACCCAAGCCCTCTTATTCCTGTCCCTTCCTCCATTAATGTTGAGAGAACCTACCCTTAGTACCTCCATATAGAAAAGAAAAAGGAAAAGCAGAAGATACCACAGAGAAACCAGACAAAGAGAATAGAACACCCTATGAGGCATAATCATCATCATTATTTAAATTTTCTCTTAACCTGACCACGTTTCCCACCACCCTTTGCTGCTGCAACAGCAGTAACAAATTTCCTCAAGCGAAACCGCTTCTTCTCACTCAACTGGTCTAACCCCACCGTCTTCTGTAACATCACAGCTGACCTCACAAACTTATCAACATCAAAATAATCTGCCAATTTGACAGATTTCCCAAAAGTCTGATCCAGAAACCCTTTTACCTCCTCTAGATCGTAAATTGAGTCCTCACCAGCTGATACCGTATCAAGAGAGATATCCATATCCATATCCTTCTCCTGATCCTCCTCAACTGAGGCCACAGACCACTGACTCCCCTCTACCACATCCCTTTCAACACTCCCCACTTGCACCCCATCACTCGTACCAGGCATCTCCTCCACTACCTGGGAGACTAGCCCCACCTGAACCCCATTACTCGTAGTGGGCATCTCCTCCACTACCTGGGAGACTAGCCCCACCTGAACCCCATTACTCGTAGTGGGCATCTCCCCCACTACCTGGGAGACTAGCCCCACCTGAACCCCATTACTCGTAGTGGGCATCTCCTCCACTACCTGGGAGACTAGCCCCCCCTGTAACCCAGCACTCATAGTGGGCATCTCCTCCACTACCTGGGAGACTAGCCCCCCTGTACCCCAGCACTCATAGTGGGCATCTCCTCCACTACCTGGGAGATGAGCTCCACATGAACCCTCTCCTGTAACCCATTACTTGTAGTGGGCATCTCCTCCACTACCTGGGAGATTAGCTCCACATGTACCCCCTCCTGTACCACAGCACTCGTACTGGGCACCTCCTCACCAGTCTGAGGAAATGGCCCTTCAGATCCATCCTTACCTTCTACAACAAAAAAATCCCCCCTGCATAACATTTCCCTCTGGTACAAGTTGCACCTCTGTGCCCTCAACACGGACAACTTGTTCCTCAGCAACAGATGCGTGCGGCTGCTCTACCACTGTCAGCCCACCTCTTCCTACATCAGTGGGCCCAGGCGTTACGAGGACCACCTGCGCCCCTCCCTCTGCCTTCTCCCTTTTCGGGCAAGCATGTCGCTTATGACCAACATCCCCACACTCAAAACACCGTTGACTACCTGTACTAGCATAAGCCATATACAATCTATTGTCATACTTGACTTTAAACGATAACTCCAAAGTCTGTTCCGGTGAGTCCAAAAACATAAACACCTGTCGCCGAAAACGACATTACCTGTTTCAACGCCGGGTGTTTGCAACCCAATGGGACAACCTTAATTGAACTTGCAAACTTCCCAAAGCGCAATAACTCGCGCTCCAATAGCTCATTTGGAATGAACGGCGGTACATTTGAAATCGTTACCCTTGTTGACGGAGAAAAAAGCGGCGTAACTTGAATAAACATTCCTTTAAGAAGTATGCCATGCTCAACCATACGATCAACAAGGCGCTCTTCTTTAAGAAATACCACCACCGCTTTATTCATCCGTGACGCATAAGCAACATTCTCATATCCTACCTTCTCTCCTACGGCGACCAAAACCTCTTCCACCGTGACAGTAGCTTCAGTAACACACCTAAAGCCGTGCCGAAGTGACAGGGACGGCGTCCCGATTCGGGCCGCCATCCCCACCAAAATCAGGGTAATTTCGACACGAAAAACAATATACTTAATTCTACCGCAACAAAAAAATTGAAATAATAACCTTAATCATGCATAGAAGAAAAAAAAGGATATCACCAAGAAAAGGAAAACCCAGGATATCTAACTCTACACAACACTCGCACTTAGCACTCACTCAAACAATTCCCAGCACGCACCAAACACTCCCAGCATGGAGAGAGAGAGAGAGAGAGAGAGAGAGAGAGAGAGAGAGAGAGAGAGAGAGAGAGAGAGAGAGAGAGAGAGAGAGAGAGAGAGAGAGAGAGAGAGAGAGAGAGAGAGAGAGAAAAAAGTGGAGAGAGAGAGAGAGAGAGAGAGAGAGAGAGAGAGAGAGAGAGAGAGAGAGAGAGAGAGAGAGAGAGAGAGAGAGAGAGTCTACGGTTCTTCAGCACCGAAATAGACACAAGTTTAAGTCATTAGTACCCAGTAGCAGGTGACCCAACTGTGGTTTGTGACTATTATGATTTCCCATTCTAACCAATTCAGTTGCAGTAATTCCATTAGTCATTTTTTGCTAATTTCGTAAAGGAATTACGAGTTTTAATCACTTAATAATTCATAAACAAAATGTATATCAGTAAAATCACGATAACTAATTGGTTGGTCTATCATTACTTATGTGAACTGTCATTATCCTCCCTCCTCATGAGGCAGAGAAATTCGAAAATATCTTAAAGATACTGTATGTGTGTTTTTGTTAAGGAATTACAAGGCAATGTTTCTTAAACTTACAGAAGGTAAACCATTTCTCCAAAACTAATTATAACTGTTGATATTAGTTGGCTGGGGTCTTTACGTCAACAGTATTGTGTTTTGATGTATTTCTGATACCTTTTAAGACTTAGATTTCAAAGACCACTTTTCCATCTGTTTATCCAGAAATCAAAGCCTTTACTTATGCCAAATTCTTAAGATGGAAAATGGTTGAAAAATGTATCTATGCCTTCATTTCCCCAAAATATAGACTCAGCTTTCATTTGACACCCAATTTGATATGTTCCTATGAACTTCACATGTCCTTTTAGATTGATATTGATACTTTCCATACATGTTTGCCAATAGAAGAAGTGACTTTTTGGACCTGAATGCCAAAACATTAGGGATGATAGGCTACATTAGAGATGATAGGCTACATTAGGGATGATAGGCTACAGTAGAGATGATAGGCTACATTAGAGATGATAGGCTACATTAGAGATGATAGGCTACATTAGAGATGATAGGCTTCATAAGAGATGATAGGCTACATTAGAGATGATAGGCTACATTAGGGATGATAGGCTACATTAGAGATGATAGGCTACATTAGAGATGATAGGCTACATTAGGGATGATAGGCTACATTAGAGATGATAGGCTACATTAGAGATGATAGGCTACATTAGAGATGATAGGCTTCATAAGAGATGATAGGCTACATTAGAGATGATAGGCTACATTAGGGATGATAGGCTTCATAAGAGATGATAGGCTACATTAGGGATGATAGGCTACATTAGAGATGATAGGCTACATTAGGGATGATAGGCTACATTAGAGATGATAGGCTACATTAGAGATAATAGGCTTCATAAGAGATGATATGCTACATTAGAGATGATAGGCTACATTAGGGATGATAGGCTACATTAGAGATGATAGGCTTCATAAGAGATGATAGGCTACATTAGGGATGATAGGCTACATTAGAGATGATAGGCTTCATAAGAGATGATAGGCTACATTAGAGATGATAGGCTTCATAAGAGATGATAGGCTACATTAGAGATGATAGGCTACATAAGAGATTATAGGCTTCATAAGAGATGATAGGCTTCATAAGAGATGATAGGCTTCATTGGTGTGTATGAGAAGGCTTGAATGAGTGTGTCTCTATCTGTGTCCGATTTATGCTGAATGAAGTATGGTACATTACATCGCCATGGTACCATTCTGACCGGGGCACAGTGTGCTGTGTGTGCTGGAGCGTGCATGCCTGCACGTGAGTGTACATTATGCATGAATGGAACGAGGCTGGAGGGAGTCTTTGTAGCAGACTGTCTGCATGAATGAAAAATATTAGTATGTGTGCTGTACATTGTCTGTGTGTGTGCGTGTGTGTGTGTGTAAAAAAGACAGTTTAGCGAACAGTAAGCATGTGTCATAGCTGGTTTAATTCATCAGATGACACATTAATCACTCATGGATTGTTTTACAACAAATGTAGTTGTATTGATTAAAATAATCCAAACACAGAATAGGAAGAGGAGAGGAGAGGAGAGGAGAGGAGAGGAGGGGAGAGGAGGAGGAGAGGAGAGGAGGGAGGAGGAGGAGAGGAGAGGAGGAGAGGAGAGGAGAGGAGAGGAGAGGAGAGGAGAGGAGAGGAGAGGAGAGGAGATGAAGAGGAGAGGGGAGGGGAGGATAGGAGATGAGGAGAAGAGGAGGGGGGAGGATAGGAGAGGAGGAGAAGAGGAGGAGAAGAGGAGAGGGGAGAAGAGGAGGAGAGGAGAGGAGGAGAGGAGAGGGAGAGGAGGAGAGGAGAGGAGAGGAGAGGAGAGGAGAGGAGAGGAGAGGAGAGGAGATGAAGAGGAGAGGGGAGGGGAGGATAGGAGATGAGGAGAAGAGGAGGGGGGAGGATAGGAGAAGAGGAGGAGGAGAGGGAGAGAGGAGAGGAGAGGAGAGGAGAGGAGAGGAGAGGAGAGGAAGGGAGGGGAGGAGGGGGAGGATAGGAGAGGAGGAGAAGAGGAGGAGAAGAGGAGAGGGGAGGATAGGAGATGAGGAGAAGAGGAGAGGAGAGGAGAGGAGAGGAGAGGGGAGGAGGAGGAGAAGAGGATAGGAGATGAGGAGAAGAGGAGAGGGGAGGAGAGGAGAAGGGAGGGGAGGAGAGGAGGAGAAGAGGAGGAGAAGAGGAGAGGAGAGGGGAGGATAGGAGATGAGGAGAAGAGGAGGGGGAGGAGAGGAGGGGAGGGGAGGGGAGCTTGTGGTCCTCTGTAGCTCAGCTGGTAGAGCACGGCGCTTGTAACGCCAAGGTAGTGGGTTCGATCCCCGGGACCACCCATACACAAAAAAAAAATGTATGCACGCATGACTGTAAGTCGCTTTGGATAAAAGCGTCTGCTAAATGGCATATTATTATTATTATTATTATTATTATTATTATAGAGGAGAAGGGAGGGGTGAGGAGGAGAAGGGAGGGGAGGGGAGGAGGAGAAGGCTGGGGTGGGGAGGAGAAGAGAGGGGAGGGGAGGGGAGTAGGAGAAGGGAGGGGTGGGGAAGAAAGGGGAGAGGAGAGGAGGAGAGGAGAGGATTCATCAATCATGGATTGTTTTACAACAAATGTCGTTTTATTGATTAAAATAATCCAAACACAGAATAGGAAGAGGAGAGGAGAGGAGGAGAAGAGGAGAGGAGAGGAGAGGAGAGGGGAGGGGAGGAGAGGAGAGGGGAGGGGAGGATAGGAGAGGAGGAGGAGAAGAGGGGGAGAAGAGAAGAGGAGAGGAGAGGGGATGATAGGAGATGAGGAAAAGAGGAGAGGAGAGGGGAGGAGGAGAAGAAGAGGAGAAGAGGAGAAGAGGAGGAGAGGGGAGAGGAGGAGAAGGGAGGGGTGGGGAGGAGGAGAAGGCTGGGGAGGAGAGAAGAGAAGAGAAGAGAAGAGAAGAGAAGAGAAGAGAAGAGAAGAGAAGAGAAGAGAAGAGAGGGGAGGGGTGGGGTGGGGGAGGAGAGGAGGAGAAGGGAGGGTTGGGGAGGAAAGGGGAGAGGAGAGGAGGAGAGGAGAGGATTCATCAATCATGGATTATTTTACAACAAATGTAGTTTTATTGATTAAAATAATCCAAACACAGAATAGGAAGAGGAGAGGAGAGGAGATGAGGAGAAGAGGAGAGGAGAGGGGAGGAGAGGAGAGGGGAGGATAGGAGAGGAGGAGAAGAGGAGAGGGGAGGAGAGGAGAGGGGAGGGGGAGGAGGAGAAGGCTAGGGGTGGGGAGGAGAAGAGAGGTGAGGGGAGTAGGAGAAGGGAGGGGTGGGGAGGAAAGAGGAGAGAAGGAGAGGGGAGGAGGAGAAGGGAGGGGTGGGGAGGAGAGGAGAGGGTAGGGTAGGAGAGGAATTTAATCGTACTCCAAAACCTCATTTTGATTGAACAGAGTCTAGTTGGGCAGATCACAGCTTGGGCTTCCTTTGCAGTCTGTAATGTACTGAAGCCACTGCCACATGCATCGAGCGTCGGAGCCGGTATAATAGGATTCCACCTTGTTTCCGATATTGTCTTTTTGCCTGTTTGATGGCTCTGTGGAGGTAGTAGCGGGAATTCTTGTACGCGTTCATGTCCTCAGCCGTAGTCTCAGAGTTGGCTGCGATAGCCCTGTGAGCGGTAGCTCTGTCCTTTAGTTTAGCTAGCACCTCGTTAATCCAGGGCTTTTCATTGGGGAAGCAGCAAACCTTTACTGTGGGGACAATGTTTTGTGTATGGGAGTACAGGAGGGGGCTAAGCACAGACCCCTGAGGGGGCCCCGTGTTGAGGGTCAGTGTGGCGGATGTGTTTGGTGCAGATTCAGAGTGGAGATTGAGCCATGAATGACCATTCAGTGAGAGAGAGAGAGAGAGAGGGAGAGAGAGAGAGAGAGAGAGAGAGAGAGAGAGAGAGAGAGAGAGAGAGAGAGAGAGAGAGATTGTGGAGAGTCACGACCCTATCCCATTGGTAAAGAGCTTTAAATATCTGAGTATAGAGATATGTTCCTCAATACACGACATTGCCCTAAAGAATCTCCAAGGAATATATAAAAGTGAGTAGAAGCCTATCTAAACGGTCACAGCTTCCAAACTCTCTACAAGCTAGAATATCCATAATTAAGATGAATATTCTTCCCTGAATTAACTTTTTATCTGCATTGATTCCACTAGCTCCACCTAAGAAATACTGGCACAATATCATCTCTTTAGTCTCTAAATTCGTATGGAAAGGAAAGTGACCTTGAATTAAACTATCCACTATGCAGCATGACAAGGGAGATGGCGGGCTTTCTCCGTCTAACTTTAAGTTTTACTTTTGTGCTACGCCCCCTCTAAACATGGTTTGATCCGAATGCTTTAGTCTCCTGGAGACCTATAGAATAGAATTTGGCATTACCACAGACTTCAGAATCTAGTCTATACTGCAGTACCAGTAAAATGTGTAAGTTCCGTCTTGGTCCGTTCATTTACTTCTTACTAGTTGTCCCCTTTTCATTCGCTCAGTGGGAGGATAGGGGTGTTCATATTTTGGACGATCTATTTAGAGATGAAGGTTTGCAATCCTTTAATGATCTTAGGGCTATATTTAAATGAACTGGTTAGTCTTTTTTATTTTATATCTACATTTAAGATCAGCAATGGGGCTCATCCCTCCCACAACATGAACTACATATAATATTAGCTAGACATGGTAACTCTAAGGTTTTGGTTACTGATCTGTGTACGGTTATGTTAGTTGCAGCTTACAAATCAGTACCAGTTAATAATCAGTGGATAAGAGAACTATATACTGTCGATGATGATATTTGTTGGGATACCGTATGGGAGATGTTAGTGGGTTCATATGAGAATCCCAATCATCAGCTGATACACTTTAATTTCATACACACCTTACACCTAGAAAACGTCATTTAATGAGAATCATAACCTCTCCTTTGTGTGATCTATCTAACCAAGGTGCCTTGGGCTCCTTTTATGCATATGTACAGGCAGTGTCTGGGTGTGGAGACGTTTTGGAAAGAGGTATCCTTTGTCTTATCTGACATACTTGATATCATCATACCTTGTTCCACCAGACTGTTATCACTTAATGATAATTCACCACTTATCAAGTCATTACAGCAAATGCTATCATGTCATTACAGCAAATGCTATCATGTCATTACAGCAAAGGCTATAATGTCATTACAGCAAAGGCTATAATGTCATTACAGCAAAGACGTACAGTGAGGGAAAAAAGTATTTGATCCCCTGCTGATTTTGTACGTTTGCCCACTGACAAATAAATGATCAGTCTATAATGTTAATGGTAGGTTTATTTGAACAGTGAGAGACAGAATAACAACAAAAAAGTCCAAAAAAACGCATGTCAAAAATGTTATAAATTGATTTGCATTTTAATGAGGGAAATAAGTATTTGACCCCTTCTCAATTAGAAAGATTTCTGGCTCCCAGGTGTCTTTTATACAGGTAACGAGCTGAGATTAGGAGCACACTCTTAAAGGGAGTGCTCCTAATCTCAGTTTGTTACCTGTATAAAAGACACCTGTCCACAGAAGCAATCAATCAATCAGATTCCAAACTCTCCACCATGGCCAAGACCAAAGAGCTCTCCAAGGATGTCAGGGACAAGATTGTAGACCTACACAAGGCTGGCATGGGCTACAAGACCATCGCCAAGCAGCTTGGTGAGAAGGTGACAACAGTTGGTGCGATTATTCGCAAATGGAAGAAACACAAAAGAACTGTCAATCTCCCTCGGCCTGGGGCTCCATGCAAGATCTCACCTCGTGGAGTTGCAATGATCATGAGAACGGTGAGGAATCAGCCCAGAACTACACGGGAGGATCTTGTCAATGATCTCAAGGCAGCTGGGACCATAGTCACCAAGAAAACAATTGGTAACACACTACGCCGTGAAGGACTGAAATCCTGCAGCGCCCGCAAGGTCCCCCTGCTCAAGAAAGCACATATACAGGGCCGTCTGAAGTTTGCCAATGAACATCTGAATGATTCAGAGGAGAACTGGGTGAAAGTGTTGTGGTCAGATGAGACCAAAATCAAGCTCTTTGGCATCAACTCAACTCGCCGTGTTTGGAGGAGGAGGAATGCTGCCTATGACCCCAAGAACACCATCCCCACTGTAAAACATGGAGATGGAAACATTATGCTTTGGGGGTGTTTTTCTGCTAAGGGCTCAGGACAACTTCACCGCATCAAAGGGACGATGGACGGGGCCATGTACTGTCAAATCTTGGGTGAGAACCTCCTTCCCTCAGCCAGGGCATTGAAATTGGGTCGTGGATGGGTATTCCAGCATGACAATGACCCAAAACACACGGCCAAGGCAACAAAGGAGTGGCTCAAGAAGAAGCACATTAAGGTCCTGGAGTGGCCTAGCCAGTCTCCAGACCTTAATACCATAGAAAATCTGTGGAGGGAGCTGAAGGTTCGAGTTGCCAAACGTCAGCCTCAAAACCTTAATGACTTGGAGAAGATCTGCAAAGAGGAGTGGAACAAAATCCCTCCTGAGATGTGTGCAAACCTGGTGGCCAACTACAAGAAACGTCTGACCTCTGTGATTGCCAACAAGGGTTTTGCCACCAAATACTTGGTAATGTTTTGCAGAGGGGTCAAATACTTATTTCCCTCATTAAAATGCAAATCAATTTATAACATTTTTGACATGCGTTTTTCTGGATTTTTTTGTTGTTATTCTGTCTCTCACTGTTCAAATAAACCTAACATTAAAATTATAGACTGATCATGTCTTTGTCAGTGGGCAAACGTACAAAATCAGTAGGGGATCAAATACTTTTTTCCCTCACTGTATAATGTTGTCAGGTTTGACTGCAGCTAAAAATATGTTTGCACTAAGATGGCAACCTCCACATTCTTTGGCTATGCCCCATTGGATCCGCACTTTTATAGATATAATTTATTTAGAACTATCCACTGCTAGGATCCATGGGGCTAGCCAAACAACAATTTACAGCTGGTTATCTGTAGCTGAAACCATCAAAGAACTACTAGCATGTTTCTGTAGCATGTTTCTGTAGTGTGTTTCTGTAGCATGTTTCTTTAGCATGTTTATTTAGCGTGTTTCTGTAGCATGTTTCTGTAGCATGTTTCTGTAGCAGTTTTCTGTAGCGTTTTTCTGTAGTGTGTTTCTGTAGCATGTTTCTTTAGCATGTTTCTGTAACATGTTTCTTTAGCGTGTTTCTGTAGCATGTTTTTGTAGCATTTTTCTGTAGCATTTTTCTGTAGTGTGTTTCTGTAGCATGTTTCTGTAGCATGTTTGTGTAGCATATTTCTTCAGTGTGTTTCTGTAGCGTGTTTCTATAGCGTGTGGACCCGTGTAGTGTCCTTATTTTCCACCAGATTGCTTGTTCATTATCATTTTCTTTACTTGTTAGTGCACCCTGCTGATTTTATCACAAATGCTTGATTTTGTATTTAATTTCATGGAGATCGGGTTGGGTGGGTTGGGGTGGTTGGTGTGGTTGGATGGGTTGCCAGGAGGGGTGGAGGGTGGGTTGGGTGGGTTGGGGGTGGTTGGTGTGGTTGGATGGGTTGCCAGGAGGGGTGGAGGGTGGGTTGGGTGGGTTGGGGTGGTTGGTGTGGTTGGATGGGTTGCCAGGAGGGGTGGAGGGTGGGTTGGGTGGGTTGGGGTGGTTGGTGTGGTTGGATGGGTTGCCAGGAGGGGTGGAGGGTGGGTTGGGTGGGTTGGGGTGGTTGGTGTGGTTGGATGGGTTTGCCAGGAGGGGTGGAGGGTGGGTTGGGTGGGTTGGGGTGGTTTGTGTGGTTGGATGGGTTGCCAGGAGGGGTGGAGGGTGGGTTGGGTGGGTTGGGGTGGTTGCCAGGATGGGTTGGAGGATGGGTTGGGTGGGTTGGGGTGGTTGCCAGGAGGGGTTGAAGGGTGGGTTGATATTTGCAAAAAGTTTATCACAAAAAAGGAATTTCACGACACTGTGCCATTATTATGGCTGTTCTGTATGTGTCATCTAGTGTCCACTAAGACGATACCAGTATCAAAATATTTTTCCCACGGCAAAAATGAAAACACGAAGCAGCCCAAACTCTTTGGTGCATTAAAAACCTACTGAATGTAAAATATTGTGTGCTATAGGTTGGAAATAAATGTGACTCTGGATGACAACATAATGATGTTTGTTTCCAACATTAAGGCTGTTTTTCTAAAGTAGTTCAATTCTCTTCGTGTTTTGTTTCCTTGCTACGATACTAACGAGTATCGCGATACTGGTATCGTCCTGGTCTTAGTGTCCAGGGCATGTATCATGGACAACTAACTGGATGTAATTAAGTTAAGATGGAGAGATAAGAACTAGATACAGTGAGGGAAAAAACATGTGTTTTTCTGGATTTTTTGGTTGTTATTCTGTCTCTCACTGTTCAAATAAACCTACCATTAAAATTATAGACTGATCATGTCTTTGTCAGTGGGCAAACGTACAAAATCAGCAGGGGATCAAATACTTTTTTCCCTCACTGTAAGAATGGACTGGGTTGCATCATGTTTATGGAAGCCAAATGAACAGAGATGATTGGTAGAGAATAGCAACAGTAACAGGAAGGGGAAGGGAGAGTATAATGGTGGAGTTCGTGGTCTCTATACAAACCCCTTGGTAGTGTTTTTCCACTGTGTTGTAGCTGGGGGATAAAGGCCTCCAGTCTATGTGTTTCCACTGTAAAAGGTGAGATGGGGGAGTTTCATACTCAGAATATCCATCATATCGAAGGAATCGTTCTTACAGTATTGATATGGATTTGACGTTTAAAAACATGTAGAGGAGCTGGTTAAGAAGCTAAGATCTAAAGTTGTATTTTTCTACAGAAACAGATCGTGCCTTTCTCTAAGCAGTAGGAAGCAGATTATTCAGTCAACCTTTTTATCTGTTCTTGATTATGGTGATATTATTTATCAAAGTGCAGCTGCTACTTATCTTAAACCTTTGGATACCATCTACCATAGTGCCCTTCGTTTTGTTACAGGTGACAGTTTCGATACTCGTCACTGCATCCTGTATCAAAAGGTTGGCTGGACTTCACTAAAGACCCTGTAGAGCTCCTCATTACTCTCTTTTTGTTTACAAGTCCCTACTTCATAAACTTCCGTCTTATCTAACTTATAGACACCTGAGTTGCCTAACCCGTTCACAGGATTGGTTAACTCTTGAGGTTCCTAGGGTCTCCACCGAGCTAGGTAAATTTGCTTTTAGTTTTAATGCACCGTATTGCTGGAATAAAATTCAAAATACATTTCATCTTGATGTTCTGGTGACGTTCGGGCAATTTCAAGTATTGATTGGGGACTTATTTGTAGAGGAATTTAACAGTTTTTCAGGGTGATTTGTGATGTTTTATTTGTGCTTCACCGTATTTTAGTATTTTAATGTTTATATGTTTGTGTATAGTGTATATATTTGTGTTGTACGTACAGGGCACATTTGTAAAAGATACTTAGGTCTCAATATGTTTTCCCTGTTAAAATAAAGGTTCAATAAAAATAATCACAATAATCAAAAATAATCACACCAAAACTGTCCATGGCGGTCTGTCTGTCTGTCTGTCTGTCAGGTGCTCCGCTCCACCCCTTTCCCTCTCTGACTCTATTTCCTTTCATTACTCTCTCTCTCTCTCTCTCTCTCTCTCTCTCTCTCTCTCTCTCTCTCTCTCTCTCTCTCTCTCTCTCTCTCTCTCTCTCTCTCTCTCTCTCTCAATTCAATTCAATTCAATTTAAGGGCTGTATTGGCATGGGAAACGTATGTTAACATTGCCAAAGCAAGTGAAGTTGATAGTAAACAAAAGTGAAATAAACAATAAATATTAGCAGTAAACATTACACTCAGAAGTTCCAAAAGAATAAAGACATTTCAAATGTCATATTATGTATACAGTGGGGAAAAAATTTATTTAGTCAGCCACCAATTGTGCAAGTTCTCCCACTTAAAAAGATGAGAGAGGCCTGTAATTTTCATCATAGGTACACGTCAACTATGACAGACAAATTGAGAAAAGAAAATCCAGAAAATCACATTGTAGGATTTTTAATGAATTTATTTGCAAATTATGGTGGAAAATAAGTATTTGGTCACCTACAAATAAGCAAGATTTCTGGCTCTCACAGACCTGTAACTTCTTCTTTAAGAGGCTCCTCTGTCCTCCACTCGTTACCTGTATTAATGGCACCTGTTTGAACTTGTTATCAGTATAAAAGACACCTGTCCACAACCTCAAACAGTCACACTCCAAACTCCACTATGGCCAAGACCAAAGAGCTGTCAAAGGACACCAGAAACAAAATTGTAGACCTGCACCAGGCTGGGAAGACTGAATCTGCAATAGGTAAGCAGCTTGGTTTGAAGAAATCAACTGTGGGAGCAATTATTAGGAAATAGAAGACATACAAGACCACTGATAATCTCCCTCGATCTGGGGCTCCACGCAAGATCTCACCCCGTGGGGTCAAAATGATCACAAGAACGGTGAGCAAAAATCCCAGAACCACACGGGGGGACCTAGTGAATGACCTGCAGAGAGCTGGGACCAAAGTAACAAAGCCTACCATCAGTAACACACTACGCCGCCAGGGACTCAAATCCTGCAGTGCCAGACGTGTCCCCCTGCTTAAGCCAGTATGTCCAGGCCCGTCTGAAGTTTGCTAGAGTGCATTTGGATGATCCAGAAGAGGATTGGGAGAATGTCATATGGTCAGATGAAACCAAAATAGAACTTTTTGGTAAAAACTCAACTCGTCGTGTTTGGAGGACAAAGAATGCTGAGTTGCATCCAAAGAACACCATACCTACTGTGAAGCATGGGGGTGGAAACATAATGCTTTGGGGCTGTTTTTCTGCAAAGGGACCAGGACGACTGATCCGTGTAAAGGAAAGAATGAATGGGGCCATGTATCGTGAGATTTTGAGTGAAAACCTCCTTCCATCAGCAAGGGCATTGAAGATGAAACGTGGCTGGGTCTTTCAGCATGACAATGATCCCAAACACACCGCCCGGGCAACGAAGGAGTGGCTTCGTAAGAAGCATTTCAAGGTCCTGGAGTGGCCTAGCCAGTCTCCAGATCTCAACCCCATAGAAAATCTTTGGAGGGGAGTTGAAAGTCCGTGTTGCCCAGCGACAGCCCCAAAACATCACTGCTCTAGAGGAGATCTGCATGGAGGAATGGGCCAAAATACCAGCAACAGTGTGTGAAAACCTTGTGAAGACTTACATAAAACGTTTGACCTGTGTCATTGCCAACAAAGGGTATATAACAAAGTATTGAGAAACTTTTGTTATTGACCAAATACTTATTTTCCACCATAATTTGCAAATAAATTCATTACAAATCCTACAATGTGATTTTCTGGATTAGTTTTTCTAGTTTGCTCTGTTTTTTTGATAATTCTTTCCAATGTGTCAAGTAATTATATCTTTTTGTTTTCTCATAATTTGGTTGGGTCTAATTGTGTTGTTGTTGTTGTCCTGGGGCTCTGTGAGGTCTGTTTGTGTTTGTGAACAGAGCCCCAGGACCAGCTTACTTAGGGGACTCTCCAAGTTCATCTCTCTGTAGGTGATGGCTTTGTTATGGAAGGTTTGGGAATCACTTCCTTTTAAGTGGTTATAGAATTTAACAGCTCTTTTCTGGATTTTGATAATTAGCGGGTATTGGCCTAATTCTGCTCTGCATGCATTATTTGGTGTTTTTCAATGTACACTGAGGATATGTATGCAGAATTCTGCATGCCGGGTTCTATAACTGATTCAAGTATTTTTAGCCAGATCCTAATTGGTATGCTGAATTTTATGTTCCTTTTGATGGCATAGAAGGCCCTTCTTGCCTTTTCTCTCAGATCGTTCACAGCTTTGTGGAAGTTACCTGTGGCGGTGATGTTTAGGCCGAGGTATGTATAGTTTTTTGTGTGCTCTAGGGCAACGGTGTCTTTATGGAATTTGTATTTGTGGTCCTGGCAACTGGACCTTTTTTGGAACACCATTATTTTTGTCTTACTGAGATTAACTGTCAGGGCCCAGGTCTGACAGAATCTGTGCAGAAGATCTAGGTGCTGCTGTAGGCCCTCCTTGGTTGGTGACAGAAGCACCAGATCATCAGCAAACAGTAGACATTTGACTTCAGATTCTAGTAGGGTGAGGCCGGGTGCTGCAGACTGTTCTAGTGCCCTCGCCAATTTGTTGATATATATATATGTTGAAGAGGGTGGGGCTTAAACTGCATCCCTGTCTCACCCCACGGCCCTGTGGAAAGAAATGTGTCTTTTGGCAATTTTAACCGCACACTTGTTGTTTGTGTACATGGATTTTATAATGTCGTATGTTTTTCCCCAACCCCACTTTCCATCAACTTGTATAGCAGACCCTCATGCCAAATTGAGTCAAAAGCTTTTTTGAAATCAACAAAGCATGAGAAGACTTTGCCTTTGTTTTGGTTTGTTTGTTTGTCAATTAGGGTGTGCAGGGTGAATACGTGGTCTGTCGTACGGTAATTTGGTAAAAAGCCTATTTGACATTTGCTCAGTACCTTGTTTTCACTAAGGAAATGAACTAGTCTGCTGTTAATGATAATGCAGAGGATTTTCCCAAGGTTACTGTTGACGCATATCCCACGGTAGTTATTGGGGTCAAATCTGTCTCCACTTTTGTGGATTGGGGTGATCAGTCCTTGGTTCCAAATATTGGGGAAAATGCCAGAGCTAAGGATGATGTTAAAGAGTTTAAGTATAGCCAATTGGAATTTGTGGTCTATATATTTGATCATTTCATTGAGGATACCATCAATACCACAGGCCTTTTTGGGTTGGAGGGTTTGTATTTTGTCCTGTAGTTCATTCAATGTAATTGGAGAATCCAGTGGGTTCTGGTAGTCTTTAATAATTGATTCTAAGATTTGCATTTGAACATGTATATTTTTTTGCTGTTTGTTCTTTGTTATAGGGCCAAAATGATTGGAGAAATGGTTTACCCATACATCTCTGTTTTGGATAGATAGTGTTTTCCAATTTTCGAGTTGTGACCTGTTTTTGTTGGTTATGTTGTCGTAGTTGTGCCTAGGGGGGCATATGGGGGAGGAAATGCTGTCACCTCCAGGTAGGTGTTTGTCCCCCTGTTTGTTGAGGGTGTCAGGTTCTTGTCTAGTTCTGGCATTTAGGTTGCCACAGACTAGTACATGTCCCTGGGTCTGGAAATGATTGATTTCCCCCTCCAGGATGGAGAAGCTGTCTTCATGAAAGTATGGGGAGCACACAGGAGGACATTGTTCTCTGTTGAGATCATTTCCTTTTGAATTTCTAGCCAAATGTAAAATGTTCCTGTTTTGATTAATTTAATAGAGTGAGTTAGGTCTGGTCTATACCAAATTAGCATACCCCCTGAGTCCCTTCCCTGTTTCACACCTGGTAGTTTGGTGAATGGGACTACCAGCTCTCTGTAACCTAGAGGGCAACCAGAGGGTCCGTCTCCTTTATACCATGTTTTTTTGTAGGATGACAATGTCTGTATTTCCGATTTCTTTGGTGAAGTCCAGGTTCCTGGTCTTTAGGCCAAAGGCAGATATATATATAATAATATAATATAATAATATAATATGCCATTTAGCAGACGCTTTTATCCAAAGCGACTTACAGTCATGCGTGCAGATTTTTTTTTTTTTTTTTTGTGTATGGGTGGTCCCGGGGATCGAACCCACTACCTTGGCGTTACAAGCGCCGTGCTCTACCAGCTGAGCTACAGAGGACCACGACCCCACTTTCCATCAACTACCTTACAGATGACCTCAGGCCTTGGATATTCCAGGATGAAATAGTGAAGGCTTTGTGTTCCATAAAGTGTCTAATGTTGTTGGTCGTGTGGTTTGGCCTCATGCAAGTAATTGTGAGCAGAGCCTGCTGAGCATCTGGTACATGCCATTGGCTTGGGCTAGTGTAAGAGTGGGGGTTGGGCCTGTTTGCCTGCTCACGGCCTGGGCGTATGTGTGACTTTCATGTTGAGGCCATCTTTGCGGGAGTGGGGGGCATGGGGTGGGTAGGAAGGGCATAGGTCTGATCTGAGGGGGCCTAAATGGGGTGTGGGCATGGTTGACTTGGGGGGGTGTTAATTGGTGGAGGTGGGGGTGTGGATGTGGCTGGTTGTGCTGTGGTCTGGATGTAGGACCTCTCAGCGGGGGTCCTCTATGTGTAGGTCCGGGGGAGGGGGGGTCCCGCAGGTCTGGGAGAGTGTCTCGCTGGTCTGGGCGGGGTGTCTGTTGATCTGTTGCTCCTGTGTGAGGTGTTGGGTCTGCGATTGAGGGCGATATCCTTTAGGGTCCGGGCGAAAGTGGGCACTGCTGCCTTGTGTAGGTGGACCTGGTCGTAAAGGCTGTTCAAGTCCAGGTTGGAGTGGTGGGCCAGGTAGACATTTGGTTTTGAGGCACAGTCATGGGAAATAATTGCGTTTACCTGCTGTATGGTAGCAGGGTGGAAGTATTTTCGTGCTAGCAGGGTTGAGATAACCACTTGTGCATTGGGGAAAGTAGAAGGAGCTTTTTCTATCACTCCCTTGAGTGCTGTGGCCACCCTTTCCTGCTGTGTTCTCAGGTCGTTTGTGCCTGTGTGTTGTATTATTATGTGGCTGGGTGATCCTAGTTGGTCCTCAGACAGAAGGTCTAGGTCGCGCTGGGTGTTTGGACACCAGAGTTTAGACACTGTGTGTTTGGGAAAAAGTTAATTTTCTTGTATGTATTTCCCGTTTGAGTCCATAAGGAGAACAATCTGTGGCTTGTGTATGTCCTCAGTGGGTGTGTGGGGGTCGTCAGGAGGGCTATCAGGGTGGCTGACAGGGGGGGTGCTCAGAGGGGTTGGGATCCCCTGGGCTTGGGGTTCTTCATTTGTTTGTCCGGCTGTGATGTCGAGACTTTGGCCAGGATCTGAGGTGGGCTGTTCTGCTGGCTTCTCTGCAGGGGTGGCCAGCTCTCTAATGGGTTGTTCTCTGTCACCCGTCATCGTTCTCACCTTCTCCTCCAGCACTCTGATCCTCTCCTCTAGTGCTCTGTTCTTCTCCTGCTCCTGCTCTTTCTCCTGTTGATGTTGTCTCATCACAGTCCAGAGTGCAGACATGTCTCTCTCCACCTCCAGCTCTCCAGGTCTAGTTAAGGGGGTGTTGTTGTGCTGGACTGTTGTCTGGGTCTGTGCTGACTGGAGTGTAATCACCTGCAGTTCCAGCTCCACCTACCTTACACCTCCAGCTGGTTGAATGTATCCTTCATTTCAATGAGGGAGTGGTACTCTGTGCTGGGAAGTTGACTTTCCGCTTGGGGTTGCTCATCTGTGAGGTTATTTAATGAAGAGGTCTGGTCTGACCTGCTCGGGGTGGGGGTATCTTTCTCAAGGGAGAGGTTCTCCTGCTGAGCTATTTATTTGATTATGTGAAAGTCCAGCTGGAACTGTTTGGGGTTGCCCTGTACCAATACTGTTCCAGATTTATAGAGATTTATATTAGCTGACTCAGAGTCTTCGTTGTCTAGAATCCTGAGTTTCCACCCATCGCTAACACCCCCCCTCTTAATATAGCACTGTGCCATGCCAGGGGATGATCTGTTTGGAAGATAAGGTAGCTTATGTTCCCATTTTTATAAAAGTTAGCAAAAAGTATCTCTTGATTTCCCATAAGGAGCTCTTTTTGTGTCTTATCATTCTTTACATACAGAGGGTACTGTATTTTAATTACCTCAACAGCCGGAGGGTGCTTCTAAGGCCTCTCCATTTGGTTGGGGTAGACTGTGCGACTCTCCTGCCATTCTTGGGCTAATTGATGTTCTATCTCTTTTATACTAGCAAACTTGGTAGCCTTAGCATTCAGTAAAATATATCTTTGTAATGTATTTTTCTTCTTGGTTTTTGAAAGTAAAAAATCACTTCAGACTAAACATTACTCACTCAGTTCCATGTTGGATGGTGTTTTCAGGTTTATGTTTGTTTGCCAGAGCATTTGCTGTATAGTTTGGGAATAGTAATCCTTGGTACTAGAAAGCCTTCCGGGTAATTCCGTCCAAAATCAGGTTGTAGGTTTAGAGTCTCTCTCTCTCTCTCTGGGAAGTTAACTCTCTCTCTCTCTCAATTTTTCAATTCAATTCAATAGACTTTATTGACATGGCAAGTAAAATTACTTACATTGTCAAAGATATAACAAAAATGGTGGGACCAACAGCAATAATAATAATAGTAGTAGTGGAAATGGGATTAACATTAACAGCAACTACAACAACAATATTAATGAGAATAACAATACATTAAAGCAATAGTAGTCGACCAATCTCAACATGACTGAGAAGACACATTACATGGTATGAAAGCCAAAACAAAACAGGAAATATTATTGACATTCCATTACACTTTTCACTGGCTGTCCCTCAGGTTGTGGCAGGAGAACACATATTTGGCTGCCAAAATTGCACATTTTGGCTTTTCACACAATAAATATTGGATTTATTCTTCCTCTTTTATAGTTTCAAATTCTTTGTACTGAATGATAATTTTGGGAAAGAAAGATTCTCTTAGGTCTGAGTATTCTTCACAGTGTAATAGGAAATGCAGCTCTGTCTCTACCTCTCCCCGGGGGCAGACTGAGCACAGCCTGTCCTCTCTGGGCAGCCAGGTTTGCCTGTGACGACCGGTCTCTATAGCCAGACTGTGCTCACTGAGTCTGTACCTAGTCATTGTTTTCCTCAGTTTTCTATCAGTCACAGTGGTCAGATAGTCTGCCACCATGTACTGTCTGTTGAGAGCCAAATAGCATTGAAGTTGACTTTGATTTTTTGTGGTGTCTTTCCAATAGGTGATATATTTTTCTTTTTGCTTTGTGATGATTTGGTTGGGCCAGATTTTCTGAGTGCTGTCCTGAGGCTCTATGAGGTTGGTTTTGGTTAGTGAACTGAGCCTCAGAACCAGCTGGCTGAGGGGACTCTTCTCTTGTTTCATCTCTTGACATAGTAGAGCTGTGTGATGGAATGTTTTGGGGTCACTTGTTTTTAGATGGTTGTAAAATTTGATGGCTTTTTTTTCTATTCGAATAAGGAGGGGGTATTGGACCAATTCTGCTCTACATGCGTTATTTGGAGTTTTTCTTGGCACTTGCAATACAGTCTTGCAAAACTCTGCATGCAGTATTTCGATTGGATATTTGTCCCATTTGGTAAATTCAAAATTTGTCACGTTCGTTGAGTAAAGGATTGGACCAAGGTGCAGCGTGGTATGCGTACATGGTCGTTTATTATTATAAACACCAACAAAATAACAAAATCCAACAGAACGTGAAGTTCAAGAGGCTACACATCAAACAAGCCAAACAGAAACAAGATCCCACAACATAGGTAGGCAACATGGCTGCCTAAGTATGATCCCCAATCAGAGACAACAATCGTCAGCTGCCTCTGATTGGGAACCACACCCGGCCAACATAGATATACACATTCTAGAAATACACATAGATATTCACACCCTGACCAAACCAACTAGAGATCTCTATGTCAGGGCGTGACAGTACCCACCCGCAAAGGTGCGGACTCTGGCCGCAAAACCTGACTCATTAGGGGAGGGTCCGGGTGGGCATTTAGCCTCGGTGGCTCCGGGCGCGACGTCAACCTTACTGTCCTCTCCTTTTCTGGCTCCCCGTTGCACACCTGGTCTGGTCTGGACCCCGGCGCGATGCTTCCCCTCTCAGTCCTCCCACGATGCACCAAGCCCTGTCTGGACCCTGGTGTGGGAGGCCCCGACCCTGGAGAGGGGTTGATGTCTGGTTCTGGCTCTGCAGTCCTCCCGCGATGCACCAAGTCCTGTCTGGACCCTGGTGTGGGAGAGTAGACGACCGGACCCGGACATAGCACCGGTGGAGCGGACTGCTCTGGCACTGGAGTGGAGCCGCTGACCGGAGCTGAACTGGACCCCGGTGGAGCGGCCTGCTCTGGCTCTGGACTGGAGCAGCTGACCGGGGCTGGACTAGGCACCGGTGGAGCGGACTGCTCTGGCATTGGAGTGGAGCAGCTAACGGGAGTTGGACTGGGCACCGGTGGAGCGGACTGCTCTGGCACTGGAGTGGAGCAGCTGACCGGAGCTGGATACACGCACCACTGGTTTGGTGCGAGGAGCAGGAACGGGCCGTACTGAACTGGATACACGCACCACTGGTTTGGTGCGAGGAGCAGGAACAGGCCGTACCGGACTGGAGACACGCACCACTGGTTTGGTGCGAGGAGCAGGAACGGGGCGCACCGGGCTGGAGACACGCACCACTGGTTTGGTGTGAGGAGCAGACACGGGCCGTACCGGTCTGTGAAGGCGCACTGGCGGCACAGTGCGTAAAGCCGGCGCATAGCCTGGTGCCTGCACGGTCACACGCTCCTCAAAGCGAGTGCGGGGAGTTGGCTCTGCTAAACCTGGCTCCGCCAGTCTCTGCTCTAAGGCCCGAGCTCTCTGCTGCTGGAGGGTTAATTCCTCTCTCAGCTCCTCCTGTTGCCTGGCCAGCTCCTCTCTCCGTGCATCCACTGACTCCTTCTCCCTGTGGGCCTCCTGCAGCGCCTCCCTCTGAAGGGAAAGCTCCTGCTCCCTCTTCTCTATCAGCCCCCGTAAGGTGGTGGTCTCCTCTCTCAGAGTGCTGAGCTGCAGGTCTTTCAGGGCCTCCTGCTGCTTCGCCCACCACCCCGTGTAACCCCCCCCAAAATGTTCTTGGGGCTGCCTCTCCTTAGTGATCGGGACCTTTTGAGTCGCCGTTTTTTCTCCCTCGCTGTCTCCGTCTGCTCCCAAGGAATGCGATCCATACCTGCCTGGATCTCCTCCCACGTCCATTATCCTTTTCCGTCTAATATCTCCTCCCATGTCCATGATGTCTGCTCCTCCTGTTCACGCTGCTTGGTCCGTTGGTGGTGGAATCTTCTGTCACGTTCATTGAGTAAAGGATCAGACCAAGGTGCAGCGTGGTATGCAGTGTACATGGTCGTTTATTATTATAAACACTGACAAAATAACAAAATCCAACAGAACGTGAAGTTCAAGAGGCTACACATCAAACAAGCCAAACAGAAACAAGATCCCACAACATAGGTAGGCAACATGGCTGCCTAAGTATGATCCCCAATCAGAGACAACGATCGACAGCTGCCTCTGATTGGGAACCACACCCGGCCAACATAGATATACACATTCTAGATATACACATAGATATTCACACCCTGACCAAACCAACTAGAGATCTCTATGTCAGGGCATGACAAAATTAGAGAGCGGACCCCATACTTCGCTGCTATATAGAGCAATTGGTTCTATAACTGATTGGAACATTTTGAGCCAGATTCTAATTGGAATTTCGATTTTAATATTCCTTTTAATGGAATAGAATGTTTTTGTCTCTCAGCTCATTCACAGCCATGTGAAAGCTACCTGTGTTGCTGATATTTAGTCCTAGATATGTGTACTTTTTGGTGTGTTTTAATAGAACTGTGTCCAAATAGAATTTATATTTGTCATCCTGATTTCCGGACCTTTTTTGGAATATCATTATATTCGTTTTTTTTAGATTAACAGTCAGGGCCCAGGTCTGACAGAACCTGTGCAGATGATCTAGATGCTGCTGTAACCCCTCCTTAGTGGGAGACAGTAGCACCAGGTCATCTGCGTACAGCAGACACTTGATTTCAGTGTTGTGTAGGGTGAGACCAGGTGCTGCCGATTCTTCTAATGTTTTTGCCAATTCATTAATGTAGATGTTAAATAGTGTTGGACTTATTGGGCAGCCCTGTTTCACTCCATGTCCCTGAGAGAAGAAGTCTGTTTGCTTGTTGCCGATTTTAATCGCACATTTGTTTTTAGTGTACATTGATTTAATAACATCGTATGTTTTCCCTCCAATACCACTTTCTATTAGTTTGTAAAAAAGACCTTCGTGCCAAATTGAATCAAATGCTTTCTTGAAGTCTACAAAACACGAGTAGATTTTGCCTTTGTTTTGGTTTAGTTATTTGTCAATTAGAGTGTGGAGGGTGTAAATGTGGTCTGTTGTACGATAATTTTGTACAAATCCAATCTGGCTTCTGCTTAGGATGTTGTGTTCATCAAGGAAATGATGTAGTCTGCTGTTTATGATACTGCAGAGAATTTTCCCCAAGTTGCTGTTAACGCAAATTCCTCTGTAATTATTTGGGTCAGAAATGGTTCCAAATATCGGGGAAAATACCTGCAGTTAGGATAATGTTGAAGAGTTTGAGTATAGCCAATTTGAATTTGTGGTCTGTATATTTGATCATTTCATTTAAAATACCATCAGCACCACAGGCCTTTTTGGGTTGGAGAGTGCAACCCGAGCTGGGCCTTATCAAGCAGTGCCATGGCACTCTGCGTTGTTGGGCACCACACCTTTCTCGTTTTGTGTCTAGGGAAAAGTTTATTCTCCTGAACAAACTTCCCATTTGAGTCCATCAACAGGACAATCTCAGCCAGTGTTTCTTCTGGACTGGAGGGGGTAGAGTTGGGGCTGGTGGGTGTTGGAGCTGGGGTGTGGCTGGTCTGTGCTGGTGCCGCTGTCAGTGGGAGGCTGTTCTGGGGGCTGGGGGGAGGCATGCAGCCGGCAGGGCTGGGTAGGCCTGGCTGGTTGAGGTGGGCTCCTCTGCTGTGTGAGGGCAGGTCATAGAGTTGTGATCTAGCTGCTCCTGCAGCCTGTCCTCTTTTCTCTTTCTCTCCTGCAGCTCCTCTCTTAGTGTGGTCAGCTCGTTATTACTGCTCTGCCTGTCTTTTTGGAGCTCTCTCACCTCCTTTGTTAGATCAGCCAGCTCTCTCTTGAGTCCGTCTCTCTCTTGCTGAACTTCTTTCAGCTGTGTTGCAAGGCTGCTGTCCTGCTCTGTCCGCACCTTGGTTAGGAGCTCCTCTAAGGTGTGGATGTCTGGTTGCTGTTTGCTCACACTTTCCCTGAGCAGGACCACCTCCCCCTCCAGTTTGGTGAACTGATCCCTCATGGCAGCCATGGTGGTGAGGAGGGCCTGAGCCTGCTCTGCACTGAGGGGGTCGCTCTCCTCCTGGGGCGTGTCTTCCACTATGGTGGGAAGAGAGGTGACTTTCAGCTTCCACCCATTACAGATTCCCTCTTTCTTTACGGATGGGTATTGAGAGCAGACTGCTGAGCGCCATGCATTTGGCTGCTCAGTGAGAAAGATGAGATTACTCACATCACTGTTTTTGTAGAGGTCTGTGAAAAGGGTTTCTAGCCTCCCCTTTAGTAGAATCTGTTTAAAAGCTTTCCTCGTTGTGTCATTTTTGGCCTCTGGAGGGTAGAGAACGGACTCAGCGCTGAGGGGGAGTGGGGACATGGTGCCTGTGGGCTCTGCTGCTCTGTTCTGCTGCACCGTTGCCATGGCAACCAGTTTTGTTTGTCTGCTGCTGTTGCTAGCTAGCTCCTGTTTAGCTCAAAAACCAGAAAAATCTGTGTCAGTGCTTCTTTTTGATTTACTCACTCAGTTTGGTCATTTGATGTAGTTGTATTAACTCCCCTTGCTAGGTTTGTTCTAGCTCAATTTTCTGGCTGTGTGTGTCTGTGTGTGTCTGTGTGTCTGTGTGTGTATGCTCCTTTCAGTAGCCCGGGGCTGGTAAAACACAGCCAAACCATTCATCACAGTAGAAATCAGCCCTGCATGGTCATCAGGGCAGAGTGATTCCGTCACCGTAATCACGGAGGCAAGACGGCAAAAACCTGTCCCATCGTCCCGGACCAGAGCGGGGAATATCAAACAGACAACAAGATAGCAGCCATGTGTGTGTGTGTGTGTGTGTGTGTGTGTGTGTGTGTGTGTACCCGAGGATAAGGACTGTCTCTACTGCCTCTCAGCATGTTCTGCTACTCACTGGCCTCCTGTAGCTAGGTGGCCTCCTGGAGCTCACTTGGTAGAGCATGGCGCTTGCAACGGCAGGATTGTGGGTTCTATTCCCACGGGGGGCCAGTATGAAAATGTATGCACTCACTAACTGTAAGTCGCTCTGGATAAGTGCATCTGCTAAATGACTAAAATGTAAAAATGTATGTCCTACTGCTCTATCACAACCTCTTACTATGGGAGGGAGGGAGGGTACATTATTGCTTTCCAATGGTAAATGTGTTATTTGTGTACTAAACACTGGATTCAATCTGTATGCCAAGGCTACCCTGTTTACAACATTAGACTGTTTGCTTTTCATTGAGCTCATTTACACTATATATTCCACTACTCCTTCTCCTAGCTGGCCTTGATCTGCTCTGTCCAATTAGCAGGTTCTGCTCTGCTTCTGGCTGGCCCTCTGTCTTATATAAGTATTGTACACGGCTGTACGCTCTTACAACACATCTATTTCTCTGGCAGATTGACTCTTATTTCTCAGCATTTTTAGCCACTCGGCTCCAGCGTTTCTTTGCCAGAGGCTAGCAGGGTATTTCATGGTCAATGCCCCATTGAAGCACATTAGCTCAAATAGACCCGTTTAAAGATCTGACAGTGGGAACGAGGTTGGATCATCATTGCCAGTCAGTGGAGCCATGCAGCAGCCGCCGCCGGGTAGATTTTCAAATGCACAGCGTGCGTATATTATGGCTGCATCCCAAAATGCACCCTATTCCCTACATAGTGCACTGGTTTTGACCAGAGAACTATGGGCCCTGCTCAAAAGTAGTGCACTAAAGGAAATAGAGTTCCAATTGGGACGTCGTTTCTCTCCCTCTTTCTCTGTCTCTGTCCTCCCAGCCTCTCCATACTCTCATGAATGTGTCATGCGGTTGTCTTTAGCTAGTATCTTGTCACCTCTCTCAGGGTCATAGCATCTCTTCCTCCGTACACTCAGACCTGTGACCTCCCTAGCTGTTACCTTTCATCATCACTATAACACTCAGACCTGTGACCTCCCTAGCTGTTACCTTTCATCATCACTATAACACTCAGACCTGTGACCTCCCTAGCTGTTACCTTTCATCATCACTATAACACTCAGACCTGTGACCTCCCTAGCTGTTACCTTTCATCATCACTATAACACTCAGACCTGTGACCTCCCTAGCTGTTACCTTTCATCATCACTATAACACTCAGACCTGTGACCTCCCTAGCTGTTACCTTTCATCATCACTATAACACTCTGCCCTTCTCTCTCCCTCCCTCCATATCTTCCTCCCTCTCTCTATCCCCTAGTTTCCCCCTCTTCCTCCCTCAACCCTTAGCTTAATGCGACATATTTTTGAGTGCAACCCATTTCACCTTTTTGTTTACCTTAATCCTCCCCAGTCTCCATTCAGCCTCTCTCATCCTCCCCAGTCCCCATTCAGCCTCTCTCATCCTCCCCAGTCCCCATTCAGCCTCTCTCATCCTCCCCCAGTCCCCATTCAGCCTCTCTCATCCTCCCCCAGTCCCCATTCAGCCTCTCTCATCCTCCCCAGTACCCATTCAGCCTCTCTCATCCTCCCCCAGTCCCCATTCAGCCTCTCTCATCCTCCCCCAGTCCCCATTCAGCCTCTCTCATCCTCCCCAGTCCCCATTCAGCCTTTCTCATCCTCCCCCAGTCCCCATTCAGCCTCTCTCATCCTCCCCAGCCCCATTCAGCCTCTCTCATCCTCCCCCAGTCCCCATTCAGCCTCTCTCATCCTCCCCAGTCCCCATTCAGCCTCTCTCATCCTCCCCCAGTCCCCATTCAGCCTCTCTCATCCTCCCCCAGTCCCCATTCAGCCTCTCTCATCCTCCCCAGTCCCCATTCAGCCTCTCTCATCCTCCCCAGTCCCCATTCAGCCTCTCTCATCCTCCCCAGTCCCCATTCAGCCTCTCTCATCCTCCCCCAGTCCCCCCCTTACCTCTCTCCCCCTCTGTCCCTCCCCATCCCTCCATCCTTCCTCCCACATTTCACTCAACCTCCCTTGTGTGGTGAAAATATAACACCTTTAAGAAACCTTTAAGCAGCCTTCATGATTATTCACTACAATGGGAAGCCTAATCCTCTAAGGAACGTGTGTCATCTCAAAGAACACAATATTTATCTAACCGTGATACCTGGAGGGAAATCATACTTGTGTGTGTGCTTGGGTATGCGTGTGATTCTGGTTTTTTTTGTGTGCGGGGGTATACATGTTGTACATATGTGAACAGTGTCTAGTTGCTTGGTGCTATATTTGTAGCCACGCTTTGCATATGGGAGGTGACACAATGTGTGGTGGTAACCATGGAGATGCTTCAAGGAGCTATTGCTAGAATGTTATGCTAGTCACTAGCAGCAGATATCATTGTCCTCAAAACCCTGGGTGGAGGAAGGAGACTATATTTCTCTATATGCACTTTTGACCCCAGTCTCTACACTGCCATGTTTGCATCAATGGGTAAGGCATCCAAGCACACATTACATTACCAGCCCCACAATGGCTGCTGCATTATTGAAACCTCCGAAAGTTGTGGTTCAGGAACGGTCACAGACATCTTGATTGAATCCCAAATGGCACAATATTCCCTCATTTTGACCAGGGCCCAAAGTATTGCACTATATAGGGAATTAGGGACTTTGTCAAAAGTAATTCTAGATCAATAACCTCAATAAACATGCATTGGTCACGTAATGACTGAGTCCATCAATACATGAATAACATACTTTCACATTTAACAGTATGAAAATGTATGCACTCACTAACTGTAAGTTGCTCTGGATAAGAGCGTCTGCTAAATGACCAAAATGATCCATATGCCTGAGCACACAGGCATAAAACCCTTTAGCCCCTGACTTCACGCTGGCTGGGAGTCAGTCATCAATCATATGTGGCCCAGCCGTTTGGCCGTTACATGAATAAACTGCTCTCTATGCAGCTATTGACTCTCTGAGGGACTGTAGCAGAGTACTGAGATCTTTTGAGTTAATGGATAGCAAGCACCGGGCAGCATAACATAAAAAATAAAGTTCATTTCCCTCTGTTTCGCCCGTGAGAAATAACTCCCTGTCCCTGCAGTGTTTTTAATTTTTACGTGATTTAGATTTACCACGATGGGTGAGAAGAGAAGGTAATTAGAACCGGGAACAAGACAGCTTTGTGATTGTGAGTTACCATGACACCTGTTGATGTGAGGGACTATCTCTCGTCGGAGGCTGAGAATAACTTATATACTATGCCTATACGAGGCACAGCAGTGACACAACACAGCAAATAACTAAATAAATAAATAACATTCATTACCCAACGCAACGGCTGCAATCTCACACCCCCAAGCCCACCGCTGGCTCCCTCTATGGGCCCAAAAGTAACACAAAAGAGACTAGAGAACCGTAGCTGCAGGGGGACAGATTTTCTTTGTAGCTTCACAATAGCCCCCCCTCTCTCTCTCTCTAAATTAACATTTGTGCTCGGATGTGAAACACGGTATGTCAGAAATGTCAGGTCTCTAACAAACCTCAGTGACAAAGATATTAAATTATGATTTTCTCTGTCCATCTATTCCTATGAGGAGCCCTAGTCTATTACACCCAGACTGCACTAGTGTGTTTCCAGCTACACTGCTTCATAGCCTCGACTCCCTCCTCAGCCTCCTGTCTCTGAAAGACAGGTCCACATGACCATACAATTGTCCTTACACAACCCGGAACGCAGATCTCACATTGTAACTTTAAACAACTCAAGGTTTAGATGTTAAATTAACAGAGTCCACAAGTTTTGGAGGTGAGTTTGTGGAATAATAATAACTCCACATAACTATGATATTGATATTCAACAATAAATAATTAATGAATTCCTCAAAGTCCTCATTTTGGGGGAGATGGAAAAACCATTAGAACTCCTTTCACCCCTCCAGAGGGTCTATATTAAGCCAGGGGGGGTCAATATGGAGATCATAAAGGTCGTTCCACCTCAAAAAGCACAAGAATGAGGATTTCGACACCCACCATCTCAGATTGTTCTGAAATTGTTTCTGTTGTTTGAAACAGATAAGATTAGCAATCCTGCGATATTATTTTGTTGAAATATAGTTTGAGCTCTGAGAAATTAAGCTAATTGATTGCACCCAAATTGGCCATTTAAATGTATAGGATTCATATAATATTCAGTACCTAACATCTGAATTGGACCAAACTTTTTTCTGACAATGTGTTAGACATGAGGGATCCAAAGAAATGGTCAAAAGCCACCCAGGAACCCTCCACACCCCACGCCGATCCCACCCAACAACGAGTATACACTGAGTGTACAAACCTTTATGAATATGACATAGACTGACCAGGTGAATGCAGGTGAAAGGGTGCAGCTCAATATTAGGAAAGTGTTCTTAATGTTTTGTATACTCTGTGTATAGTATCAGTTCTCTATGTCTGACAAGTAGTATGTAGCCTGCGGCTTGGAGTATTGTTTCTTTATCCTATGTAATGTATTCCCAGTGAATTTGGTGATGTTTTCCCCCCCCCTGTTCAGAGAAATTAGTCATTGAAGTTGTTAGGTTTATGTCCCATCCTACATCCTGATATTAACAGGTTCTGACCACTAGAGGGTGCTGTTCCAGGTAATTTCTAAAAAAGAAATGTTAAAGTTCAATGTTAAAGTGATAGTTCACCCAAATTACCAAATTACATATCGGTTTCCTTACCCTGTAGCAGTCTATGGACAAGGTATGACAGCAATCCATGCATTGGTTTTGTTGTCCACTATTTCAAATGCTAACCTTTTATCATTTGAGCCACAAATCCAATGCAAGTCAATGGTACCTATATTAGCATTTTCACACTTCATGTCCAAATCATCCTGAAGTACCAAAAAACTGATTGTGTAACTGAATTATGTTAGATTAAGATCACATTATTTGTCAATTGCACACAAGGTCCAACCGAAATGTGACTTCCGTTTTTAACCCAACCCCTCCGAAAGGCAGTTTTTTTTTGGAGAGGTGGGCACCCAGGGAGCTCTTGTTGTGGGGGGCTAAGTACCTTGCTCAAGGGCACAACGGCAGGCAATGGCATCTAGGATTTGATATCAGTAACCTTCCGGTTGCCAGCTCACTTCCCGCCAGATTTTTACAGTAGGACCCGGGTTTTGAACTGGCAACCCTCTAGTTGCTGGCTCGGCTCTCTAACCGCTAGAATACCTGCCGCCCCCACATAGATGATTTGGATATGAAGCGTGGAAATGCCAGGTAAACAAAACCAAAGCATGGGTTGCTGTCAGACCTTGTCCATAAACTGCTTACAGGGTAATGAAACCAATTTGATAATTTCTTTAGATTCCTCATGTCTTACTCATTGTTAGAAAAAAGTATGATCCAAATCGGATGTTAGTTACTATATTTATTGAATATTATATTAATCCTATACATTCAAATTGCCAATTTGGGTGCAATTAATTAGCTTACTTTCTCAGAGATCAAATTCTATTTCAACAACATAATGTCGCAGGAATGTAAATCTTAACAGTTTCTAACTACAGAAATTATTTCAAAACAATCTGAGATGGTGAGTATCATGGTTTGCTGAAATGACATGAGGATGTTCTGCAGTTCTTTAACAGGGGAAGGTGAAAGACAAACTGGCTGGATGCCCAGACGACTCCAGGTCCTGAGAAAGAGAGGGAGAGAGAGGGGGGAGGGGGGGGAGAGAGAGAGCAATAAAGAGTTTATGCCAGAGGAAGGGGCAGAGAGGAGAAGAGAAGGGTTCTCAAATATTGATGTCCCACTGTCATGGAGCAGAGGCTGGAATATTAAAGAGAGAGACCCAGCCCTTCCTGTACACACATACACACACACACACACACAAACTACCTCTGGGTTTGGATTTCGGCCCAGTACTCGGATCAAACTCTGCTCAATTGGTTGTGCTGATAACATAATCCCAATAGAGACGTGGCAGACATGCTCGTTAATTTCTCCTAACGAGGTGTGCTTCGTGTAATCTCACGTCCATTCATCAACCTCAAATAAAGAGCGACAGGAAGAGGAAGAGAGGAATGCAGAATATTTGGAGGCTATTCCATCATCGCTTAGAATGATTATAGTGAAGAGGAGATGTACTGCAGTGTGCTGAACTGTGATGTTGTTTCATTGGAAACTAGGCCCCATGATCTATTACAGCATAAGGTGCAGAGATGCGTATACAGCATGGTGATCACATCAAATTTGAGTGGAGTTGAAAATGATGTTGTAGAGGTGAGAATGGAGTAAGAGAGACTGAGAGGGATGGAAATGGATGGAGAGAGGCAGAGAGACACCGAAAGAGAGCGAGAGAGGGGGATGATGATGACAAAGATGCCGGCTTTTCATTTGAGCGACAGAGCGAGCGTGAGCCTGATACACCAGCATAAAGACGGGGGAAGAGGCATTTTGAAGATGATCCAAAGTGACGAAGGGAATCTTGGGATTGGCATCAGGGGCCGCACAGTGTGTGTGTTGTGTGTGTATGTGACTCCCTCCCTCCCTCCCTTACCCCCATCATCCGCAACAGCAGTAGCCTCTAGGCTAGGCCCCTTAGTTCCAGTGAAGGGAAATCTTAACGCTACAGCATACAATGACATTCTAGACCATTCTGTGCTTCCAAATTAGTGGCAACAGTTTGGGGAAGGCCCTTTCCTGTTTCAGCGTGACAATGCCCCTGTGCACAAAGCGAGGTCTATACAGTAATGGTTTGTCAAGATCGGTGTGGAAGAACTTGACTGGCCTGCACAGTCAACCCCATCGAACTCCTTTGGGATTAATTGGAACGCCGACTGCGAGCCAGGCCTAATCGCCCAACATCAGTGCCCGACCTCAGTAATGGTCTTGTGGCTGAATGGAAGCAAGTCCCCGCAGCAATGTTCCAACATCTAGTGGAAAGCCTTCCCAGAAGAGTGGAGGCTGTTATCGCAGCAAAGGGGGGACCAACTCCATATTAATGCCCATAATGTTGGAATGAGATGAGCAGGTGTCCACATACTTTTGTGTGTAGCTTCACATGTAGGCCTGGGAACCATAATATAATCCTTGTCTATTGCAGGGTACACTACAGTCATTAACACTGACTAGATGAATTGAGATGACGGCAAATATGTACAACCTTGCAGTTGTATTTCCCTCTCTTCTTCTCATTTTACTCTCTCTCTCTCTCTCTCTCTCTCTCTCTCTCTCTCTCTCTCTCTCTGTGGGTGGATGGATGGTGCGACATGGTGTGAGTCGTCAGGAGTCTATTTGTACACAGACAGTCAGGGATACAGTATAAATGTGTGTCTCTCCAGTGTGTCTTTCATAAAGGTGGCTTTATTTTCCAGACCCCAGAGTGCAGTTGATTGGCATGGAGACTGCTGTGCACCCCTGGGGAGCAGGCCTATGGCGTTAGCCGGTCAAAGCCCTTATGGAACACACGTGTGTGTGAGAGAGAGTGTGTGTGTGTGTGTGTGTGTGTGTGAAGATGCAGGCAGCAGGGTTGGACTGTGTTCCCTCTGTGAGTGGAGGTGGAGGGGGAGGGAAGACAGTATGTATGATGAGAGGTCAGGCTCAGTATCCATAATGAGAGCACTAGAGGTTATCTCTCCACTGAACACACAGGGCCTTTAACCCTGGCAGTATTTCTTATACAGCAGTCCACTTATATCTGTGTGTATACTGTTTTACACAACATTTGTCACGCTCGTCGATGAGAGAGGACCAAGGCGCAGCGTTACGAGCGAACATATTTATTATTTAAACGTACACACGAACAAAACAACGAAAACGTGATGTCTATGGTACAACATGAAACCACACGAACAAAATCCCACAAACACAAGGTGAACACAGACAGTTTAAATATGGCTCCCAATCAGAGATAACGAGCCGAAAGCTGACACTCGTTACCTCCGATTGGGAGTCATTGACCAAATAAGGGAAACACAAAACCAATGACCACCCAACCAAAACAAAAACACAACCAAAACGAACACACCCTGGCTCAAAATACAAAGTCCCGGAGCCAGAGCGTGACAGTACCCCCCCCTAAAGGCGCGGACTGCGACCGCGCCTCAAAACCCCAAATAGGGGAGGGCTGGGTGGGTGTTGCTCCTCGGAGGCGGCTCCGGCTCGGGCTTGACCACCACCCTACTTCAATCCCCGCATAACGGCCCCGATCCGATCTGACCCAGCTGGCTGGATCAGGACTGACGACGCGCACCCCTGGCTTAGCGCGTGAGGCAGGAACGGACCGGACCTGGCTGACGATACGCACCCTAGGCTTGGTGCGTGAGCCGAACGGACCTCACCAGGCTGACGCCTCGCACCCCTGGCTTGGTGCGAGTAGCAGGAATGGGCTGGACCGGGCTGACGACTCGCACCCTTGGCTTGGTGCGAGTAGCAGGAACAGACCGGACCAGGCTGACGACTCGCACCCTTGGCTTGGTGCGAGTAGCAGGAACAGACCGGACCAGGCTGACGACTCGCACCCTTGGCTTGGTGCGAGTAGCAGGAACGGGCTGGACCAGGCCGACGACTCGCTTCCCTGGTTTGGTGCGAGTAGCAGGAACGGGCTGGACCAGGCTGACGACTCGCACCCCTGGTTTGGTGCGAGTGGCAGGAACAGGCCGGGTCGGGCTGACGACGCACACCGTAGGCTTTGTGCGTGGAGCAGGGACAGGCCGGGCTGGGCTGGCGACGCACACCGCAGGTCTGGTGCGTGGAGCAGGAAGAGGCCGGGCTGGGCTGGCGAAGCGCACCTCAGACTCGGTGCGGAGCGCAGGAACGTGCCGGGCTGGGCTGGCGACGCGCACCACAGACTCGGTGCGGAGCGCAGGAACGGACCGGGCTGGGCTGTCGACGCACACCGTAGGTTTGGTGCGGGGAGCAGGAATAGACCGGACCGTACTGGGGACACACACCACTGGCTCTACACCGGGATCTGGAACGGGCCGGACCGGACTGGCAACACACGCCAGTACCTCTCGCCGTGCCTCTACACCTACCATCCCCTCTTCTACCAGTGGCCCCCGTAACCTGGCGGCCTCCTCTGCAACCCCGCTGGACCGCTCCATCGCGGCCTCCTGCTGCCCCGACGTCGTGAGCCCCCCCCTAAAAATTTTCTGGGGGTCTCTCCAGGCCTCCAACATTCTCTCCCATCTCTCGCTCCTCTGTCTCCAACCCTCTTCACTCAGCTCCTCCATGGGCTTGACCCAATCGAAGCTGCCACGGAGATCTATTAGCGATGGCTCTTGGACACGCTGCTTGGTCTGGTCTTGGTGGGATTTTCTGTCACGCTCGTCGATGAGAGAGGACCAAGGCGCAGCGTTACGAGCGAACATATTTATTATTTAAACGTACACACGAACAAAACAACGAAAACGTGACGTCTATGGTACAACATGAAACCACACGAACAAAATCCCACAAACACAAGGTGAACACAGACAGTTTAAATATGGCTCCCAATCAGAGATAACGAGCCGACAGCTGACACTCGTTACCTCCGATTGGGAGTCATTGACCAAATAAGGGAAACACAAAACCAATGACCACCCAACCAAAACAAAAACACAACCAAAACGAACACACCCTGGCTCAAAATACAAAGTCCCGGAGCCAGAGCGTGACAACATTATACCTCGTTGTGTTTCTCTGAGAACACTGAGTGTGCTTTGTGTATAATCTTTTTGTATATACTCTCTCAGTGTCCGTGCATTTGTGTGTTCATAGTCTAAAACATGTATTTATGTCCAGTCCAAAATATAAACGCAAAATGCAACAATTTCAACGATTTTACTTGAGTTACAGTTCATATGAGGAAATCAGTCTAATCTATGGATTTCACATGAATGGGCAGGGGCGCAGCCATGGGTGGGCCTGGGAGGGCATATGCCCACCCACTTGGGAGCAAGGCCCATCCACTGGGGAGCCAGGCCCAGCCAATCAGAATGAGTTTTTCCCCAGAAAAGGGCTTTATTACAGACAGAAATACTCCTCAGTTTCATCAGCTGTCCGAGTGGCTGGTCTCGAACCCGTTGGTGAAGAAGCCGGATGTGGAGGTCCTGGGCTGGTGTGGAGGTCCTGGGCTGGTGTGGAGGTCCTGGGCTGGCGTGGTTACATGTGGTCTGCGGTTGTGAGGCTGGTTGGACTTACTGCCAAACTCTCTAAAACGACGTTGGAGGCAGCTTATGGTATAGAAATTAACATTCAATTCTCTGGCAAAAGCTCTGGTGGACATTCCTGCAGTCAGCATGCCAATTGCATACTCCCTCAAAACTTGAGACATCTGTGGCATTGTGTTGTGTGACAAAACTGCACATTTTAGAGTGGTCTTTTATTGTCCCCAGCACAAGGTGCAGCTGTGTAATGATCATGCTGTTTAATGAGCTTCTTGAAATGGCAGACCTGTCACAGACCAACCTCTCCCACTGCCTGCCCTTCTGGCTGGCTGGCTAGAAGCACTGCTTGAAAGTCAGGCAGGCACAATGATTCACTTTCATCTTCAATCTCTCCTCTCTCATCTCTTACAGTAGCCCCAGCCTTAGACACTGTACTGTACTGGACTGTTCCCATAGAGATACAGTGCCTTCGGAAAGTATTCAGACCCCTTGACTTTTTCCAAATGTTGTTACGTTACAGCCTTATTCTAAAATTGATTAAATAAATAAAAAATCCCCATCAGTCTACACACAATACCCCATAATGACAAAGCGAAAACAGGTTTTTAGACATTTAAAAAATAAATACAAATAAAATAACTGAAATACCTTATTTACATAAGTATTCAGACCCTTTGCTATGAGACTCGAAATTGAGCTCAGGGGCATCCTGTTTCCATTGGTCATTCTTGAGATGTTTCTACAACTTGATTGGAGTCCACCTGTGGTATATTCAGTTGATTGGACATGATTTGTAAAAAAAAGATATATATATATATATGACTGTACCATCGGCCCTCTTTATGACTGCTTCTGTTGATCCCATGCAGGCCTTTATTAATGATACATTATGATGAACCCATAGTGGGTTCACTGGGTCTCTCTCGCCCTCTCTCTCTCTCTCTGATGACAGATGATGGATGACAACATGGCTGTCTGTTAGCCTTTCCGTCCCCTCCACACTGACAGCTGGACATATTCTGAGGAGTGTGTGTAGCTGTCTCTTTCTGTAGATGAGAGGTACCAGACAGAGGGCTGAGCTGGCAGAGAGAGTGCTTATCTGTCAGACAGAGGGGTGATCTATCAGTCAGAGAGGTGATCTAGCAGACAGACAGAGGGCTGATCCGGCAGACAGAGGGCTGATGCGACAGACAGAGGGCTGAGCTGGCAGAGAGAGTGCTTATCTGTCAGACAGAGGGGTGACCTATCAGTCAGAGAGGTGATCTAGCAGACAGGGATAATTTGGCAGAAAGAGAGCTGATCTAGCAGACAGAGTTCTGATCTGGCAGACAGACAGAGGGCTGATCCGGCAGACAGAGGGCTGATCCGGCAGACAGAGGGCTGATCCGGCAGACAGAGGGTTGATCCGGCAGACAGAGGGTTGATCTAGCAGGCAGAGAGCTGATCTAGCAGACAGAGAGCTGATCTAGCAGACAGAGGGCTGATCTAGCAGACAGAGGGCTGATCTAGCAGGCAGAGAGATGATCTGGCAGACAGAGAGATGATCTGGCAGACAGAGAGATGATCTGGCAGACAGAGAGATGATCTGGCAGACAGAGAGATGATCTGGCAGACAGAGGGCTGACATAACATACAGAGCTGATCTGGCAGACAGAGGGGTGATCTAGCAGACAGAGGGCTGACATAACAGACAGAGGGCTGACATAACAGACAGAGGGCTGATCTAGCAGACAGAGGGCTGATCTGGCAGACAGACAGAGGGCTGATCCGGCAGACAGAGGGCTGATCCGGCAGACAGAGGGTTGATCCGGCAGACAGAGGGTTGATCTAGCAGGCAGAGAGCTGATCTAGCAGACAGAGGGCTGATCTAGCAGACAGAGGGCTGATCTAGCAGGCAGAGAGATGATCTGGCAGACAGAGAGATGATCTGGCAGACAGAGAGATGATCTGGCAGACAGAGAGATGATCTGGCAGACAGAGGGCTGACATAACATACAGAGCTGATCTGGCAGACAGAGGGGTGATCTAGCAGACAGAGGGCTGACATAACAGACAGAGGGCTGACATAACAGACAGAGGGCTGATCTAGCAGACAGAGGGCTGACATAACATACAGAGCTGATCTGGCAGACAGAGGGGTGATCTAGCAGACAGAGGGCTGACATAACAGACAGAGGGCTGATCTAGCAGACAGAGGGCTGACATAATAGACAGAGAGATGATCTGGCAGACAGAGGGCTGATCTAATCAAATCAAATGTTCTTTGCCACATGTGCCGTATACAACAGGTGTAGACATTACAGTGAAATGCTTACTTACAAGCCCTTAACCAACAAAAATAGAAAATAGAAAAAGTGTTAAGTAAAAAAATAAAAGCAAATAACTAAAGAGCAGCAGTAAAATAAAATAACAGTAGGGAGTCTATATACAGGGGGGTACCGGTGCAGAGTCAATGTGCGGGGTAATATGAGGTAATATGTACATGTGGGTAGAGTTAAAGTGACTATGCATAAATAATAAACAGAGTAGCAGCAGCGTAAAAGAGGGGGATGGGTGGGGGTGGGGGGGGCAGTGCAAAAAGTCAGGGTAGCCATGATTAGCTGTTCAGAAGTCTTATGGCTTGGGGGTAGAAGCTGTTGAGAAGCCTTCTGGACCTAGACTTGGCGCTTCGGTACCGCTTGCCGTGCGGTAGCAGAGAGAACAGTCTATGACTAGGGTGGCTGGAGTCTTTGACAATTTTGAGGGCCTTCCTCTGACACCGCCTGGTATAGAGGTCCTGGATGGCAGGAAGCTTGGCCCCAGTGATGTACTGGGCCGTCTCTGTGTGTGGAATAAAGGTAGTCTAGAGTTGTTTTTCCTCCGGTTGCACATTTAACATGCTGGTAGAAATTAGGTAGAACGGATTTAAGTTTCCCTGCATTAAAGTCCCCGGCCACTAGGAGCGCTGCCTCTGGATGAGCATTTTCCTGTTTACTTATGGCCTTATACAGCTCATTGAGTGCAATCTTAATGCCAGCATTGGTTTGTGGTGGTAAATAGACAGCTATGAAAAATATAGATGAAAACTCTCTTGGTAAATAGTGTGGTCTACAGCTTATCATGAGATCAGGCGAGCAAAACCTTGAGACTTCCTTATTATTAGATTTTATGCACCAGCTGTTGTTTACAAATATACACAGACCGCCACCCCTTGTCTTACCGGAGTCAGCCGTTCTATCCTGCCGATGTAGCGTATATCCCGTCAGCTGTATGTTGTCCATGTCGTCCTTCAGCCACGACTCGGTGAAACATAAGATCTTACAGTTTTTAATGTCCCGTTGGTAGGATAACCTTCATCTTAGGTCATCCAATTTATTTTCAAATGATTGTACATTGGCTAATAGGATTGATGGGAGAGGCAGTTTACTCGCTCGCCGTCGGATCCTTACAAGGCACCCCCCCGACTTACGTCCACGATATCTCCGTCTCTTTCTCATGCGAATGACGGGGATTTGGGCCTTGTCGGGTGTCAGTAGGATATCCTTCGCGTCCGAGTCATTGAAGAAAAAATCTTCGTCCAATACGAGGTGAGTAATCGCTGTCCTGATATCCAGAAGCTATTTTTGGTCATAATAAACGGTGGCAGAAACATTATGTACAGAATAAATTACAAATAACGTGAAAAAACACACATAGTAGTACAATTGGTTAGAGGGCTGTAAAATGGCAGCCATCTTTTCCGGCGCCACTTTGTTACTAGCATGATGTGACTTCTTCTTTATCTCATGTCTTTATCTCCTCCTGCTCCTGTTCCTTCCTACACCATCCAACTTGTCGTTCAGATGACAGTGGATGCGTCCCAAATGGCACCCTATTCCCTATATAGTGCACTTATTTTGACCAGGGCCCACTATATAGGGAATAGGGTCCCATTTGGGACGCAGCCAGTAACAGCTCCACAACAGCCCTATCAGATAGGATGAAGATCATAAAGAGAGGAGTTAGGAGGTTCTTTCAGTTTGACGCACGCCATAATGTCCTTCTGATGTTGCAGAGAGATGTTGTGAACATGTTGACATCATGTGATATGATATCATCGTTCTGTGGTCACTGAGAGGGCACAGTCTTGGGAGTGGGGGATGATGGGGGCCATCACGTTTAGGCTGCGTCCCAAATTGTGACACTCTGGCTCTATGGACTTTTATTTTGAGCCAGGGTTGTTATTTTTCTGTTGGGTGTATTTCTATGTTTGCTTTTCTGTTGGGTTGGTTTCTATGTTTGGTCATTGACTCCCAATCGGAGGTAACGAGTGTCAGCTGTCGGCTCGTTATCTCTGATTGGGAGCCATATTTAAACTGTTGTGTTTCACTGTGTGTTTGTGGGTTTTTGTTCCATGTTTCTGTCAGTGTTACAGAGGACTTCACTATCGTCATTTGTTGTTTTTCGTGGTTGCTTTATTAAATAAAGTCATCATGTTCACTCCACGCGCTGCGTATTGGTCCGCTTCTTCAGACGATCGTGACAGAAAAACCCACCACAAAAGGACCAAGCAGCGCGTCCAGGAGCAAAGGGTCTGGACATGGGAGGAACTGTTGGACGGTAAAGGGTCCTGGACTTGGGAGGAGATCCTGGATGGTATGGATCGCCGACCATGGAGCGAGACGGTGGAGAGGCGACGGCGAGAGGAGCAACGGGCATCGGCAGGGCCATCGTCGGAAGGATCGGGAGGCAACCCCAAAAAATTTTTGGGGGGCACATGGTTTGGCGGCTGGGCAGCAGGAGGCTGCCACAGGGAGAAAAGGAGAGAAGGCTAACGGAGTACGGGAGCCATTGGCGAGTAGAGGGAGGGAAGTGTTTGTGGCACGGCGTGAAAGACTGATGTGTGTTGCCAGTCCGGTCCGGCCCGTTCCTGATCCTCGGTTGAGGCCAGTGGTGTGTGTTCGGCACGGACCGGTCTGTTCCTACTCCAAGCACCAGGTCCACGGTGTGCTACGCCAGCCCGGCCCGGCCTGTTCCTGCTCCACGCACCAGGATAGGGTGCGCTTCGCCAGCCCGGCCCGGCCTGTTCCGGCCACTCGCACCAGGGATACGGTGCGCGTCGCCAGCTCAGCCCGGCCTGTTCCTACTCCACGCACCAGGGATACGGTGCGCTTCGCCAGCCCGGCCCGGCCTGTTCCGGCCACTCGCACCAGGGATACGGTGCGCGTCGCCAGCCCAGCCCGGCCTGTTCCTACCCACGCACCAGGGATACGGTGCGCTTCGCCAGCCCGGCCCGGCCTGTTCGGCCACTCGCACCAGGGATACGGTGCGCGTCGCCAGCCCAGCCCGGCCTGTTCCTGCTCCACGCACCAGGGATACGGTGCGCTTCGCCAGCCCGGCCCGGCCTGTTCCGGCCACCCGCACCAGGGAGACGGTGCGCGTCGCCAGCCCAGCCCGGCCTGTTCCTGCTCCACGCACCAGGGATACGGTGCGCGCCGCCAGCCCGGCCCGGCCTGTTCGGCCACCCGCACCAGGGGAGACGGTGCGCGTCGCCAGCCCAGCCCGGCCTGTTCCTGCTCTCCGCACTAGGCCTTATGTGCGTCCCCAGGGCCAAGCATGCCCTGTTGCTGCTTCCCGCACTAGCCCTGAGATGCGTGTCCTCAGCCCGGTACCTCCAGTTCGGCACCACGCATCAGGCCTACGATGCGTCCCCCAGGGCCAAGCATGCCCTGTTGCTGCTTCCGCACTAGCCCTGAGATGCGTGTCCTCAGCCCGGTACCTCCAGTTCCGGCACCACGCATCAGGCCTACGGTGCGTCCCCAGGGCCAAGCATGCCCTGTTGCTTCTCCCCGCACTAGCCCTGAGATGCGTGTCCTCAGCCCGGTACCTCCAGTTCCGGCACCACGCACCAGGCCTACGGTGCGCCTCAGACGGCCAGAGTCTGCCGTCTGCCCAACGGGGCCTGAACTGTCCGTCTGCCCAACGCCGTCTGAACTGCCCGTCTGCCCAACGGCGCCTGAACTGTCCGTCTGCCCAACGCCGTCTGAACTGCCCGTCTGCCCAACGGCGCCTGAACTGCCCGTCTGCCCAACGCCGTCTGAACTGTCCGTCTGCCCAACGCCGTCTGAACTGCCCGTCTGTACTGAGCCTGCAAAGCCGCCCGTCTGCCATGAGCCTTCAGAGCCTTCCGCCAGACAGGATCAGCCAGAGCCTTCCGCCAGACAGGATCAGCCAGAGCCTTCCGCCAGCCAGGATCCGCCAGAGCCGTCCAGCCGGGATCCGCCAGCCAGCCAGGATCCGCCAGAGCCAGCCAGCCAGGATCCGCCATTTAGTCCGGTACTGCCCCTTAGCCCGGTGCTGTCCCTTATCCTGGTGCTGCCCCTTATCCTGGTGCTGTCCCTTATCCTGGTGCTGCCCCTTAGTCCGGTGCTGCCCCTTAGTCCGGTGCTGCCCCTTAGTCCGGTGCTGCCCCTGAGTCCGGTACTGCCCCTTAGCCCGGTGCTGCCCCTTAGTCCGGTGCTGCCCCCTGAGTCCGGTGCTGCCTCTTAGTCCAGTGCTGTCCCTTAATCCTGTGGGGTTTAGTTGGGGGGTGGTCATTTGGAGGAGGCTACGTAAGCAGGTAGTGACTATGGTGGGGTGGGGACCACGACCAGTGCCAGAGCCGCCACCATGGACAGACGCCCACCCAGACCCTCCCCTAGACTGTATGCTGGTGCGCCCGGAGTTCGCACCTTTAGGGGGGGGTACTGTGACACTCTGGCTCTATGGACTTTTATTTTGAGCCAGGGTTGTTATTTTTCTGTTGGGTGTATTTCTATGTTTGCTTTTCTGTTGGGTTGGTTTCTATGTTTGGTCATTGACTCCCAATCGGAGGTAACGAGTGTCAGCTGTCGGCTCGTTATCTCTGATTGGGAGCCATATTTAAACTGTTGTGTTTCACTGTGTGTTTGTGGGTTTTTGTTCCATGTTTCTGTCAGTGTTACAGAGGACTTCACTATCGTCATTTGTTGTTTTTCGTGGTTGCTTTATTAAATAAAGTCATCATGTTCACTCCACGCGCTGCGTATTGGTCCGCTTCTTCAGACGATCGTGACACAAATGGGCCCTGGTCAAAAGTAGTGCACTATACACTGTAAAAAAAGCCAATTTTAACAAGTTATTCTGTGAATTGAGTGGACATTAAAATGACAAATATTTGAGCAAATGTGTTAAAGTTTGTTTACTCAACAAACTCTTCTTGAAGTGAGCTGAATTTAATGTTGCCTTTGGAAGACAATTGGAATAAGGTGGCATTTGGGAAGCAAACTTATTGTCATTTCATATCAAAAATTTATTTTCAGTGATGAGGGGTTGGACTTTTCAATATTTAATATAGGAAAATATTAAAGTTCAGATAGACATAAGGCATATGTTTATCTGGACATATGATTAGCTGGAAGGGTCAATAAACGACCTATAAATGACTTCTCTGTAAGCCTTATCACTGACCTCTCTGTCATGTATCCTTCCACCCACTCCTATTAGTCTTATCATTGACCTCTCTGTCATTTATCCTTCCAACCATTCCATTGATTCTGTATGGAGCTTTACTGTAAGTAACCCACAATGACATCCTTCATTCCTGTCTGGCCATGTAGGTGGTAGGTCAATACAAAATGACTGCCCTTTCCTTTTGACTTATTAGTTGAGGCTATTGTGCTCTCTCTCTGACCGAGTATTAGGATGGACAACCGTTAAGTTTGTGTGCTTGGTAAGTGTGTCTCCCACCAAGACATCTTCCATCTGAACCCCAGGCTGAAATCAATACAACAGGGCGCCTTAAAAACAATAGATGAATGTCCTAAAATCATTACACATGTCACTGGTTCATTTCAGGAGAGAGAAATTGCTATTGATCTCTTGGAGGGGTTTTTGAGTGGTGAGCGAGAGAGAGTACACATGTGAACACACCAGACCAGATCTGAGTAACGCTTCGCCTGTTGCTATGGGTACCTGGCTACCCTACCCTGCCCAGTCCCCTCACTCTCCTCTCCCCCTCTCTTTCCTCTCCCCCTCTCTCTCCTCTTTCCTCTCCCCCTCTCTCTCCTCTTTCCTCTCCCCCTCTCTTTCCTCTCCCCATCTCTTTCCTCTTTCTCATCTTTCCTCTCCCCCTCTCTTTCCTCTCCCCCTCTCTCTCCTCTTTCCTCTCCCCCTCTCTTTCCTCTCTCCCTCTCTCTCTCATCTTTCCTCTCCACCTCTCTTTCCTCTCCCCCTCTCTTTCCTCTCCCCTTTCTCTTTCCTCTCCCCTCACTCTCCTCTCCCCCTCACTCTCCTCTCCCCCTCTCTCTCCTCTTTCCTCTCCCCTCTTTCCTCTCCTCCTCACTTTCCTCTCCCCCTCACTCTCCTCTCCCCCTCTCTCTCCTCTTTCCTCTCCCCCTCTCTTTCCTCTCCCCCTCACTCTCCTCTCCCCCTCACTCTCCTCTTTCCTCTCCCCCTCTTTCCTCTTCCCCTCTCGTTCCTCTCCCCCTCTCTCTCCTCTTTCCTCTCCCCCTCTTTCTCTTTCCTTCTCCCCCTCTCTTTCCTCTTTCCCTCCTCTTTCCTCTCTCCCTCCTCTCCACTCCACTCTCTTCTCTCTTTTGTCGTCTCTAGCCTAGCGGTTAAGAGCGTTGGACCAGTAACCGAAAGGTCACTGGTTCAAATCCCCGAGCTGGCAAGGTGGAAAAATCTGCCGTTCTGCCCTTGAGCAAGGCAGTTAACCCCCAACAACAACTGCTCCCCAGGCGCCGATGACGTCAATTAAGAGGGGTTGGGTTAAATGCGGAAGACATTGAATGCATTCAGTTGTGCAACTGACTAAGTATCCCCTTCCTCCCCCGTCTCCTCTCTTCTCTCGCAGTCTTGTCTTGGTATCAGTGTGTAAACACAGCTTGTGTTAAGGAGGCTCAGACAGGATTTGTGGTGACCAAAATGGATGTATCAACCGTATAGCACTCAGACTTCTGAGGGGTATTCCAGAAAGCCGGAGTAGTGACTTAGCGAGATGTGTCAAACCAGAACTTGTGCAAACTCGGCTCCAGAAAGAGAGCCTGATCAGAAACCATAGCAACGAATGCTCTGAAGCAAACCTGCTACCTACTAGGTTAACTTGATCTTAGCCTGTCCTGGTGAATAAATACGTGATTTCTCCGCCAATCAGATTCTTGTTCATCTCTATGGCCTGTCCCTTGGAAAATCCACTTGACATCGGAACCTGCATTGTTCGACTGTGCTTTACAAAGGGAACAAATTATTGGACCTTGAATAATTCAGAATAATTTATTTTGGAACGTTATATTTTTTCAGCGCAATCACTCATATATCTGGTCATTTACTCAACCCATACAGTGAGGGAAAAAAGTATTTGATCCCCTGCTGATTTTGTACGTTTGCCCACTGACAAATAAATTATCAGTCTATAATTTTAATGGTAGGTTTATTTGAACAGTGAGAGACAGAATAACAACAAAAAAATCCAGAAAAACGCATGTCAAAAATTTTATAAATTGATTTGCATTTTAATGAGGGAAATAAGTATTTGACCCCCTCTCAATCAGAAAGATTTCTGGCTCCCAGGTGTCTTTTATACAGGTAACGAGCTGAGATTAGGAGCACACTCTTAAAGGGAGTGCTCCTAATCTCAGCTTGTTACCTGTATAAAAGACACCTGTCCACAGAAGCAATCAATCAATCAGATTCCAAACTCTCCACCATGGACAAGACCAAAGAGCTCTCCAAGGATGTCAAGGGGCAAGATTGTAGACCTACACAAGGATGGAATGGGCTACAAGACCATCGCCAAGCAGCTTGGTGAGAAGGTGACAACAGTTGGTGCGATTATTCGCAAATGGAAGAAACACAAAAGAACTGTCAATCTCCCTTGGCCTGGGGCTCCATGCAAGATCTCACCTCGTGGAGTTGAAATGATCATGAGAACGGTGAGGAATCAGCCCAGAACTACACGGGAGGATCTTGTCAATGATCCCAAGGCAGCTGGAAACCATAGTCACCAAGAAAACAATTGGTAACACACTATGCCGTGAAGGACTGAAATCCTGCAGCGCCCGCAAGGTCCCCCTGCTCAAGAAAGCACATATACAGGGCCGTCTGAAGTTTGCCAATGAACATCTGAATGATTCAGAGGAGAACTGGGTGAAAGTGATGTGGTCAGATGAGACCAAAATCGAGCTCTTTGGCATCAACTCAACTCGCCGTGTTTGGAGGAGGAGGAATGCTGCCTATGACCCCAAGAACACCATCCCCACCGTCAAACATGAGGTGGAAACATTATGCTTTGGGGGTGTTTTTCTGCTAAGGGGACAGGACAGCTTCACCGCATCAAAGGGACGATGGACGGGGCCATGTACCGTCAAATCTTGGGTGAGAACCTCCTTCTCTCAGCCAGGGCATTGAACATGGGTCGTGGATGGGTATTCCAGCATGACAATGACCCAAAACACACGGCCAAAGCAACAAAGGAGTGGCTCAAGAAGAAGCACATTAAGGTCCTGGAGTGGCCTAGCCAGTCTCCAGACCTTAATCCCATAGAGAATCTGTGGAGGGAGCTGAAGGTTCGAGTTGCCAAACGTCAGCCTCAAAACCTTAATGACTTGGAGAAGATCTGCAAAGAGGAGTGGGACAAAATCCCTCCTAAGATGTGTGCAACTACAAGAAACATCTGACCTCTGTGATTGCCAACAAGGGTTTTGCCACCAAGTACTAAGTCATGTTTTGCAGAGGGGTCAAACACTTATTTCCCTCATTAAAATGCAAATCAATTTATAACATTTTTGACATCCGTTTTTCTGGATTTTTTAGTTGTTATTCTGTCTCTCACTGTTCAAATAAACCTACCATTAAAATTATAGACTGATCATGTCTTTGTCAGTGGGCAAAGGTACAAAATCAGCAGGGGATCAAATACTTTTTTCCCTCACTGTATATAGCAAATGTAACCCTACTCGGTTTCACTTTGACTGCTATACAAATTATATGTATTGCTTTGCGATTTTTTTGCAACTGGAAGTTTCCTGTACAATGCGGGCGATGCTGAACTATTTGGCAAGGCAATTGTATGTAGAGCCGTAAGAAGAGTCTGCCTCGCATTGAAGAGATTTTTGAATATCTTTAATGCATTCCCTGGCCATCAAGCTGTCCATATAATCAAGGAGGACTTTTACAGAATTGCAGGTCCAGTAGGCTGCGGTCAGTTGACTGCCAGCGATGCTTTGCTAATCTCAAATTAATAAACCTAGGCAACATGATAAAAATGAAAAATAGCCTAATTCATCCCGCAGATTTTCCAAACGTCATTGGTGCTATAGATGGGACACATATCCCCCATTCAAAGACCATCTAGACCAAGTGAAGGAGACTAGGTGAATAGAAAATATTTTCACAGGCTACTACAACATACATATTAGGCCATATGAAGCCAATGATGCAAAGCCCTGCTTTCTTCCCCCGGTCTCTCCATCTGGCTCCCTCCCATCTCACCTCCCTGCCTTCCCCAATCCATGCACAGTGCTTACATCTCTTCTTTCCCTGTCCATCACTTTTCTTCCATCACGCCTTCCTATTCCCACTACCATTATTTCCCTTCCACCCATTTATCCCTGTCACCCCTCCATTTTCACTCCTTCCTTTCAATGTCCTCCCTCCTCTCTCTTTCTCTCCCTTTCCATCCTCTCTCTCTCCCTCCTTCTCCATCACCTCTCTCTCTCCATCTTCTCCCTCCCTCTCTATCTCCTCTCTCTCCCTCTCCATCTCCTCTCTCTCCCTCCCTCCCTCTCAATCCTCTCTCTCCCTCCCTCTCCATTTTCTCTCTCCCCCCTCCTTCTCTCTCCATTCTCTCTCTCTTCCTCCCTGTCCATCCTCTCTCAATCCCTCCCTCTCCTCTCCCCCCCTCTCCATCATCAGTCTCTCTCTCCATCCTCTCTCAATCCTCCCTCTCCCCCTCTCCAACCCCCCCCCCTCTCTCTCCCTCTCCATCCTCTCTCTCCCCCTCCCTATCCATCCTCTCTCTCCCCCTCCCCATCCATCCTCTCTCTCTCCCCCTCCCCCTCCCCATCCATCCTCTCTCTCTCCCCATCCATCCTCTCTCTCTCCCCTCCCTCTCTATCTCCCTCTACATCCTCTCTCTCCATCCTCTCTCTCCCTCTACATCCTCTCTCTCTCTCCATCTCTATCTCCCTGGGTCTGCTCAGCAGTGTGAGTAAGAAAATAGTCTAGAGGTTTCTATTAGCAGTGCCCCACCTCCATGCATACACTCAGGACACACACACACACACAGTGTGGCCCACATGAATATGCATCACCATGCTGCTCCGGGACCAGGCATTAATTCAGCCAATTACAGCAGGCCGTGTGGTTGAAGTGGTACTTAGTGTTATGCTATAGAGAGGATTAACTACTGTATTGAATAATGGGATGGTTACAGTATGATGTGTTCCATAGAGACACAGTGTAGCCTGTTCTGTAGACAACGTCTATTGTAGTAGGAGTCGTAGAAGGGAATGGTACTGTATACAGTACTGGTGTTATGGTATATAGTGGATTAACTATGTGTACTGTGTTGGATAATAGATTGTAACATTACAGCACAGGAGGTTGGTGCCACCTTTAATTGGGGAGGATGGGCTTGTGGTAATGGCTGGAGCGGAATAAGTGGAATGCTTTCAAATACATCAAACACATGGTTTCCATGGGCGGCAGGTAGCTTAGTGGGTAAGAGCGTTGTGCCAGTAACCGAAAGGTCGCTGGTTCTAATCCCCGAGCCGACTAGGTGAAAAATCTGTCGATGTGCCCTTGAGCAAGGCACTTAACCCTAATTGCTCCTGTAAGTCGCTCTGGATAAGAGCGTCTGCTAAATGACCAAAAATAAAATAAATAAAAATAATTCCATTCGCGCCGTTCCAGTCATTATTATGAGCCGTCCTCCCCTCACCAGCCTCCTGTGCATTTCAGTAAGATGTGTTCAATAGAGACATTGTGTAGCATGTAAAAGACTACACGTCGATAGTTAATTAAGATGGACCAGGGGAGTTCTGTACTTCTATCTGTGAGAGGGCTGCAAACAGAATGGATCGTGAGAGAGAGTGAAAGATTATGGCTGAGTTTAGATGGATGCTAAATTGAAGTTGTTAGTACTACTACAAGTATCCTGAACTGTCTTTGTGGATGGCAGTACACTCCTTACTTACTTTGAGTGCATTGTAGAGATGTTGATGAATGTCTTTATTTCCCCCAAAATTGATCAGATTTGGCTTTCAGGAAAAATACTTGCATTGATAGATAGCTCTATTTGCCTGGTCCATTCAGAAGTAAATTTTCCACAGCCTGAACAGCAGAGAGCATTTCTATGTGTCATTTCTCAGTACAGCTACAGTGCATTCGGAAAATATTCAGATCCCTTAACTTTTTCCACATTTTGTTACGATACAGCCTTATACTAAAATTTATTAAATAAATAAAAAATCTCATCAATCTACACACAATACCTCATAATGACAAAGCGAAAACAGGTCTTTACAAATGTTTGCACATTTATTGAAAATTAAACCTTATTTACATAAATATTCAGACCCTTTGCCATGAGACTCGAAATTGAGCTCAGGCGCATCCTGTTTCCATTGATCATCCTTGAGATGTTTCTACAACTTGATTGGAGTCCACCTGTGATAAATTCAATTGATTAGACATGATTTGGAAATGCACACAACTGTCTATATAAGGTCCCACAGTTGACAGTGCATGTCAGAGCAAAAACCAAGCCATGAGGTCGAAGGAATTGTCCATAGAGCTCCGAGACAGGATTGTGTCGAGGCACAGATCTGGGGAAGTGTGCCAAAACATTTCTGCAGCATTGAAGGTCCCCAAGAACACAGTGGCCTCCAATATTCTTACATGGAAGAAGTTTGGAACCACCAACTCTTCCTAGAGCTGGCCACCCGGCCAAACTGAGCAATCGGAGGAGAAGGGCCTTGGTCAGGGAGGTGACCAAGAACCCGATGGTCACTCTGACAGAGCTCCAGAGTTCCTCTGTGGAGATGGGAGAATCTTCCAGAAGGACAACCATCTCTGTAGCATTCCACCAATCAGGCCTTTATGGTAGAGTGGCCAGACGGAAGCCACTCCTCAGTAAAAGGCACACGACAGCCTGCTTGGAGTTTGCCAAAAGGCACCTAAAGGACTCTCAGACCATGAGAAACAAGATTCTCTGGTCTGATGAAACCAATATAGAACTCTTTGGCCTGAATGCCAAGCTTCACGTCTGGAGGAAACCTGGCACCAGCCCTACGGTGAAGCATGGTGGTGGCAGCATTGTGCTGTGGGGATGTTTTTCAGCGGCAGGGACTAGGAGACTAGTCATGATCGAGGCAAAGATGAACGGAGCAAAGTACAGAGAGATCCTTGATGAAAACCTGCTCCAGAGCGCTCAGGACCTCAGACTGGGGCAAAGGTTCGTCTTCCAACAGGACAACAACCCTAAGCACACAGCCAAGGCAATGCAGGAGTGGCTTTGGGACAAGTCTCTGAATGTCCTTGAGTGGCCCAGCCAGAGCCCGGACTTGAACCTGATCGAACATCTCTGGAGAGACCTGAAAATAGCTGTGCAGCGATGCTTCCCATCCAACCTGACAGAGCTTGAGAGGATCTGCAGAGAAGAATGGGAGAAACTCCCCAAATATAGGTGTGCCAAGCTTGTAACGACATACCCAAGAAGACTCAAGGCTGTAATCGCTGGCAAAGGTGCTTCAACAAAGTACTGAGTAGGGTCTGAATACTTATGTAAATGTTTTTCAGGTTTCTATTTTTAATTCATTTGCAAAAATGTCTGAAAACCTGTTTTTGCTTTGTCATTATGGGGTATTGTGTGTAGATTAATGAGGATTATTTAAAAAAAATCCATTTTAGAATAAGGCTGTAACATAACAATATGTGGAAAAGGTCAAGGGGTCCCATCCTGTCACCTGGACACTCCTGTACGCTTCCAGACCAGGTATGCATACCAAATGGCACCCTATTCCCTATATAGAGCCCAGGTCAAAAGTAGTGCACAGTATAGGGTATAGGGTGTCATTTGAGATGCAGCCCAACACTCCCTCACTGCTGCTGATTTAGAAAGCTAATAGTGCACCTCTGGTCATAAACATACACAACACTATACTGTACAACAGTGACAGGTGCATTACCCCTCTCCTCTATGGGCATTTCTGGTATATGTACTGTATGGAAAGTTCTACTCTCACTGTCAAGGAGATATACAGTGAGGGAAAAAAGTATTTGATCCCCTGCTGACTTTGTACGTTTGCCCACTGACAAAGAAATGATCAGTCTATAATTTTAATGGTAGGTTTATTTGAACAGTGAGAGACAGAATAACAACAAAAAAATCCAGAAAAACGCATGTCAAAAATGTTATAAATTGATTTGCATTTTAATGAGGGAAATAAGTATTTGACCCCCTCTCAATCAGAAAGATTTCTGGCTCCCAGGTGTCTTTTATACAGGTAACAAGCTGAGATTAGGAGCACACTCTTAAAGGGAGTGCTCCTAATCTCAGCTTGTTACCTGTATAAAAGACACCTGTCCACAGAAGCAATAAATCAATCAGATTCCAAACTCTCCACCATGGCCAAGACCAAAGAGCTCTCCAATGATGTCAGGGACAAGATTGTAGACCTACACTAGGCTGGAATGGGCTACAAGACCATCGCCAAGCAGCTTGGTGAGAAGGTGACAACAGTTGGTGCGATTATTCGCAAATGGAAGAAACACAAAATAACTGTCAATCTCCCTCGGCCTGGGGCTCCATGCAAGATCTCACCTCGTGGAGTTGCAATGATCATGAGAACGGTGAGGAATCAGCCCAGAACTACACGGGAGGATCTTGTCAATGATAATGATCTCAAAGCAGCTGGGACCATAGTCACCAAGAAAACAATTGGTAACACACTACGCCGTGAAGGACTGAAATCCTGCAGCGCCCGCAAGGTCCCCCTGCTCAAGAAAACACATATACATGCCCGTCTGAAGTTTGCCAATGAACATCTGAATGATTCAGAGGAGAACTGGGTGAAAGTGTTGTGGTCAGATGAGACCAAAATGGAGCTCTTTGGCATCAACTCAACTCGCCATGTTTGGAGGAGGAGGAATGCTGCCTATGACCCCAAGAACACCATCCCCACCGTCAAACATGGAGGTGGAAACATTATGCTTTGGCGGTGTTTTTCTGCTAAGGGGACAGGACAACTTCACTGCATCAAAGGGACGATGGACGGGGCCATGTACCGTCAAATCTTGGGTGAGAACCTCCTTCCCTCAGTCAGAGCATTGAACATGGGTCGTGGATGGGTATTCCAGCACGACAATGACCCAAAACACACGGCCAAGGCAACAAAGGACTGGCTCAAGAAGAAGCACATTAAGGTCCTGGAGTGGCCTAGCCAGTCTCCAGACCTTAATCCCATAGAAAATCTGTGGAGGGAGCTGAAGGTTCGAGTTGCCAAACGTCAGCCTCAAAACCTTAATGACTTGGAGAAGATCTGCAAAGAGGAGTGGGACAAAATCCCTCCTGAGATGTGTGCAAACCTGGTGGCCAACTACAAAAAACTTCTGACCTCTGTGATTGCCAACAAGGGTTTTGCCACCAAGTACTAATGTCATGTTTTGCAGAGGGGTCAAATACTTATTTCCCTCATTAAAATGCAAATCAATTTATAACATTTTTGACATACGTTTTTCTGGATTTTTTTGTTGTTATTCTGTCTCTCACTGTTCAAATAAACCTACCATTAAAATTATAGACTGATCATTTCTTTGTCAGTGGGCAAACGTACAAAATCAGCAGGGGATCAAATACTTTTTTCCCTCACTGTACATCCCCAGTGGCCCAGGAGGATACACAATGCGGGGGTAGGGGGCAAACACACTGGCATGGCTACACACACACTGGAGCCCAATACAATGGAGGGAAAAGGACAGGTTTTTAGGGTTTCTCCTGCTGGACATGATGCCCGTTGTTTATGGTGGTGTGTTAGCGAGAGGAGAGAGAAGACAGAGAGAGACAGACAGACAGACAGAGTGTTTGCGTGTGTGTGTTGTATGATAAATGAGGACATATATTGAGTGGCTTTCTTCTAGATCTTTCCAACTCATTATTTCATTATTTTCTCTCTCCATCACTCTCTCGCTCCATTCCTCACCTCTCCCTGACTTTTTTCATATTCAATAAATCTCTCTCTCTCACTCTCTGTAATTTTAATTACCCAGCCGAGCTGATCTATGCCCACCGAAAGGCACACCTAAACCCTAAACCCTCCACCTAAACCCTAAACCCTCCTCCTAAACCCTCTATCTCTCTCTCCCTTTAGCCGTCCATCTTTAGTATTAGCCCCATCTACATCTCTCTCTCTCCCTCATTTTCTCTCACCTATCCCTCCCTCTCTCTCTCTCTCCCTCATTTTCTCTCACCTATCCCCTCTCTCTCTCCCTCATTTTCTCTCATCTATCCCTCTCTCTCTCTTTCCCTCATTTTCTCACTTATCCCCCTCTCTCTTTCTCCCACATTTTCTCTCACCTATCCCTCTCTCTCCCTCATTTTCTCTCACCTATCCCTCGTTCTCTATCTGTCCATCTCTCCTTTTCTCTCTGAGCATATAGCCACTTTAGTGACCCTGTGGAATTATTTCATTATTATATATTTTTTTAAATATATATATATATTTATTTTTTTCTTCTACATTTTTTATTTTACCCCCTTTTTCTCCCTAATTTCGTGATATCCAATTGCAATACAGTAACAATCTTGTTTCATCGCTGCAACTCCCGAACGGGCTCAGGAGAGGCGAAGGTCGAGTCATGCGTTCTCTGAAACATGACCCGACAAAACCGCCCCTTTGAACTCCCGCCCGCTTAACCCGGAAGCCAGCTGCACCAATGTGTCGG